>NW_022605340.1:0-31945 GCF_008692095.1 Etheostoma spectabile
CTTATCCACCCCTGGCAGTGTTCAGCTTTGATGTCTTGGCAAGCAGCATCCATTACATCAAGGAGGGACATTTGGTCATGTGGGACGATGGTCAAAAACTTCCATCTCCAGACTGAGAAAAACTCCTCAATGGGGTTGAGGAAAGAGAGTAGGTAAGGGACCAGATTTCTCAGACAAAATCCGGGACTTTTCAGCTCAGAAGCGTATTACCTCCAAAACAAGTAATGTTTTTATTTTTGGGGGACGTCTGGGCACCCTAGAGTAAGGGGCAAGGAAATTGGACATCATCCTTAGATGGGCGGTCAAACCAGGCTGGGATTGTACGGGAATGTGGGAATGACACATTGTCCCATGTGATCACATACATTGGCAAAGTGGTCTCCCACCTGCCCCCTTTCTACTCTGGCACCAGTCTTTCATGAGGTCTTCTAAAACACAGAAGAAGGCGTTCGGTGTTGTAAGGGCCAATCTCAAATTTTATGCAGGAGTGCGCCATGTTGGTTGATTGCGACGTACATGGTGGGTTAGCTCCTCTCTGGCCCGGCACGGTAATGGGCCCTTTTTCCAATTAGGTTTCTCCAAAGGCGACACCTTTTTCGCCAAGTTGAAGCCAGCCTCGTCAACATAGATAATTTTCATGTGGGACTGATTGGCCTCCAACCCATGACTCTCTGAAAGTAATTAGACCACAGTGTATGAACTGCTGTGCTGTACTGTATATCTACTGTATGTCCTCATGTACTCCAGGTTTATAGAGTAGTTTACAGTAATGACTGTATTGGATAACCTTACCTGGACGTATTGGTGACGAGTTCTTTGATGCGTTCAATGTTCTTTCAAAAGGAACTTTGTGTAGTTGTTTCATCGGACTCTGTGTTTAGCTAGGTCCATGAAATGGATGTTAGGCTAATTGCTGCAATGTCCCAAAGACAAGGTTGTCCATCAATGAATGTTGATGGTATATGCATTAATATCAATGAAAGTTGATGTAATAATGAATTGAGATGATAACATAATGAATAGTGATGATATCATAATAAGTAGGGATGATACACTAAATAGAAAGTTGATTTGCATATGCATTAATATCAAAGAAAGTTGATGTGTATATGCATTAATCTATAAAAAAAATGATGTCATAATGAATAGTGATGATGACATAATGAATAGTGATGATGACATAATGAATGTGTTTATGCATTAATCTAAAAGAAAGTTGATGTGTTTATGCATTAATGAAAAAGAAAGTTGATGTCATAATGAATTTTTATGATGACAAAAGGAATGGTGATGATATAATAAAAAGAACGTTGATGTGTATATGCATTAATCAAAAAGAAATTTGATGTGTAAATGCATTAATATAAAAGAAAGTTGATGTGTATATGCATTTATTAAAAAGAAAGTTGATGTCATAATGAATGGTGATGATATAATAAAAAGAACGTTGATGTGTATATGCATTAATCTAAAAGAAAGTTGATGTGTGTATTAGGGATGAGCCGAGTACTCGGCTGAAACGAGTATCCGGTACGGATAAAGCACTTTTGCCGAGTACAAGTATTATCCGAGTAATGCGAGTCAATATCTGTACTCGGATTCAATGAAATTCTCCATTGACTGTGTCTCCGTTCTGTGATAGGCTAGTCACAGTGCCAGTCACAATGCCTCTCCTCACACTATTCTGTGATAGGCTAGTCCCAGCGCCCCCTCCCTACACAGACAGACTCCGTTGCTGTGTGCCTCTCACTCGCACACGGGACACGGAGAAAGTGACACAGCTCACCTCTTCTGGTCCGCGGGGATTTTTCTTTTAACATTAGGGTTTCTTCAAGCTTCAGGTTTGTTTTATCCTTCAGTTGAACTAGTACTAGTAACCAGGAGACTCTGGTAACCGTGGGGTTTGTTCAGACATAGTGCTCGGTAGAATGAGACTCGTGTCCTTGATCTGCCGTCGGAGTTTTTTTTTTTTTTTAAATGCCTGCGGCTCTAACCAGTTTTTGAATGTCTGAAACTTTCTTGCTGTGTTTTATAAAAAAAAATAAAAAGGAGTTGCGGTATAAATGAATAATATTACAAATTAGATACACAAACACATTACAACCCCCGCCCCCCCTCTCTCTCTTTGTTTCTCTCTCTCTCTCTCTCTCTCTATACATAATATTATATATAGATTATATATATATATAATATATAATATATTCTACTCAATCAGGCACAGACACTCACACTCCAAAAAATTGATCACACTGATCATAGAAAAATTAAAAGTTAAAAAAATAAAGTTTATATATTAGTATGAAAACTCTTGTTCATACATTTTACTTAATAATTGCAACCACATTGCTGTATTTATTGTTGCAAAACTTGTTATTACTGTAGGCCTATATAGTTGTTACATGACAACACCATTGATCTGAAGCTTGATGCTGTCATGTAATAGTTTCTAATCAGCAATAAATATAACAATTTCTGATCAACTCATATCAATGCATGCTTAAATAACATACCGGTTAAAGCCCCGCAATTTCAAGAGAACCCGACACACTTCCGGGTTAAATATGACCACTTCCGGTTAGGCCCCGCCCAGTCCGAGTACGGATCCGGATACAGATAATTCATGTGGTAACAGATACAGATACAGATACAGATAATGCTGTACTCGCTCATCCTAATGTTGTCTTCCAGAACATATTATTTATTAATGATATAGATTAGATTAGATTCAACTTTATTGTCATTACACAGGTACAGGTACAAGGCAACGAAATGCAGTTTGGGTCTAACCAGAAGTGCAATAGCAGTAAGTGCAGGATATACAATGGTTCCGTAAGTGCAAGACATGGATATGTAATGGATAAATATAGAAAAGAATACTATTATAAACAGAGTTTACAGATGGGTTTGTCCTATGAATACAAATATAGATAACAAGTATGTGAGCAAGATTTACAGCTAGGAATTTGGTGGATATTACTAATGCACATTTTACAGATATGTGCAAATAGCATAATATACTAATGAAATAAAGTAAAGTTGGGCAGAAACTATCCGAATTAAAGTGAGTGGAAAGTAATTGCATATTACAGTTAAAGTACGGTAGGGCGGATGTAAATGTAAACAATTGGTACGTAAATAAACAGTCAGCAGTGGAAATTGAAATGTAAGTAGTGTGCAAAAAGGTAAGTAGTGCAAAAGATGCAGATGTAAACAGTCGTTACTATAGTAACAGTCAGCAGTGCAGGTGAACATATAATATTGCAGATAACAAAATGGAGGCAGGTGTGAGGAGGGAGAGGAGAGTCTATCAGTATATGAGGGGAGTGGGATCAATGACGAATGGAGTTCAATAAAGAGACAGCTCTGGGGAAAAAAAACTGTTCTTAGTCTGTGGTCCTGGTCCGGAGGGCCCTGAAACGCCTGCGGAGGGCAGGAGAGAAAACAGTCTGTGGGCTGGGTGAGAGGAGTCCTTCAGGATGCTGCGAGCTCGATGCAGACAGCGTTTCCTCTGGATGGCTCGATGGCGGGTAGTGGAGTCCCGGTGATGCGCTGGGCGGTTTTCACCACCCGCTGCAGTGCCTTGCGCTCTGCCACAGAACAGCTCCCATACCACACTACAGCACAGTTGGTCAGGATGCTTTCTATTGCACAGCGATAGAAGTTCACCAGGATAGTCGAGGAAAGGTGATTCTTCCTCAGTGTCCTCAGGAAGAAGAGGCGCTGGTGAGCCTTCTTGACCAGGCAGGAGGTGTTGGTTGACCAGGACATGTCTGCCGAGATGTGGATCCCCAGATATGGTCAAACTGCAAGTATTTTGAACTCCTACTTGAATTTTTGAACACTGAGATTGTTTATTTTAATTCTAAATAATTATGGTGCTTCAAAAAAAAAAGTTACGTTCTCTACACAGTTTCCTTGTCAGCTCTGCGTCCAGCAAAGAAGTCACAGCGCCTTATGCTAACTAAAAAGCTAAGCACCAGGTATTCCCAGGCGGTCTCCCATCCAAGTACTAAGCCGGCCCAACCCTGCTTGGCTTCCGAGATCAGACGAGAGAGGGCGCTTTCAGGGTGGTGTGGCCGTAAGCAACCATACAAGGCGAAATCCAGCTATTTCTAGATGTGAAGACCTGAAGGTTCTCAAAACTTAAATAAACAGCTTGGGGTTGAGGAATACTGAACTACATGTAATCACACTATTAGTTCACGTAAACATTTTGTCGTAGCTTGCTAGTAGTTCAACTACCTTCACCTTGGAATCAAGAAGTGGTATTGCTTTTTGCTCTTTTTTGCACTATAATTTACACTTCTGAATTTTCAAGAGTTCTTTGATTTGTTTTGTTCCACATTGATCGTCTGTTGCTCACTAAATACTTTCATGTATTTCCATGTTTCTATTTTTATATGTATTTTATTTTCCACAAAAAACACACAAAAACATTTAATTTCACAATGACCAAAATGTACACCCTAACAAACACATGAAGGCACTTTGAATATGATGGAAGTATCTGCTGATGTAGTAGAAATGTCACAAGATACTAAAATAACATCTTAATGGATATAAAGAAATCATCAGACATGGAATAATAACAAATGCTCATAAGTCAAGGTGAAATCAAACAAATAAATTGCCCATTTTCTAGATAGACATTCTCCTGAATTAACAGCACCCGTTCTTTCCCCCCCAACCCTCCTTTTAACCGTACCTGAGAGGAGACGGTACCAATTCAATTGTATCAGCAATATATTTATCGTTAGTTTTCTGTCTGGTGGGTTTGGATGGAGAGTTATGGAAGGGCTTTCAATTCACAGATCCAGTTCCTTGAATTGGAACAGCTTAGATCATTCCAGCCGTTTTCAGAATCATAATAACGTATTTCCAGACAGTTTTCAACCTTCCCACCGTTAGGCTCCCCGAAATTCCAGTAGCTGAAAAAAGAGATTTAATGAGAGAACACAACCCAAGAATAACAAGATAGTAATTTAGTTTGAATGGACCAAATGGAAAAATGTGGGAACCTTTCGTTCAGTGGAGTCCCATCCACCCATTTCCACGTCCCCTCTGTCTCTGAGTCAGTCAGGCCAATCCACATTTCATTCTTGAATTTCATTATGAAATCCTTGTTTAAAAAGAGTCAAATACTTTAAACAATATAACAGAATCTTTACAACATTCACACCCCTTGAACTAATTTTTATGTTTCAACCTGTTTTAACATGTATTCTTCTTCTAAATCTTCGTCTGACACACACATACACACACAAACACACACACACACCACACAAACACACACACACGTACCTGTTCTTCTTTGCTGTTATAATCACCAGGTCTGCACCCTTTTGAAGACAGGCATCTCTACTCTCTTGCCAGGATTTAGTGACAGAAGATTTGTAGTAGAAACTACCACTGAAATATTCCCATCCTCCTTGAGCTTAGTGAAAACAGAAAGAACCCAAATGAACAACATTATTATCATTGGGACAACAAAAGGGCAATATGTTATTTGGTGGAAAATAAAAATGATTGTAAAGTAACAAATGTAAATGTGACATAGTCATAAATGTTGCATAAGGCCAGAATTATGAATTAAATGTGAGCAAAACCGTTTACGTTCCCAAAGCCAATATATAAATTCTTAAAATCTATTGCACCATTCATTCTGTAGCTCGTAGTTTTCTTCCTTTTGGACTGATGCTATAACTTAGTAAAGGAAGAATGAACAAGGAAGGAATATTGTTGACATATTTGAAATGCAGAACGATGTTTGTGACGGACTATATGTTGAGTTATGGGATTTTGGAACTTCATGATTGTAATGGGTTGGGTTGGACCCAGACAGAAACAACACAGGCTAGAGGATGACGGTAAAGAAAAAGGTTTAATCCAACAAAAACATGTGATACAGGTACAGGTGGTGGAGGTATGGATGAGGGTTCCAAGGAGAGGGTCTGGAGGAAACTGCAACACGAACAGTGGGATACAAACACTGTTCGTCACCCGCCCTCTCTGGGCTATCAGTCAGTGAGCTTGTAGACAATTTCAACTGTTAAAATTACAAATGTTATTGATGCCATTGCTCCCACTAAGGTCAAAGTTGTCTCTGGTAAGAAAAGATCTCCATGGAGAAATGTCCTACTGGTGAGAACAGAAAAAAAGAGAGTGTAGGAAAGCTGAACGAAGGTGGCGAAAAACAAATCTCCTGGTCCATTATAACACCTATAAAGAGAGACTTCGCATTTATAATTTGGAACTGAGGAATGCAAGAAGGTCCTCTTCTCTGATATTATCTCTAGAAACAATAATAATTCACGTGCTTTGTTTGCTACTGTTGATAGGTTAACAAACCCTCCAGTACCAGTAGCATCTGAACTTTATCTACCAAGGCCTGCAATGACTTTGCCTCCTTCTTCAAAGACAAAATTCAGAAGATTAGACAAACAGTCAGTGCCTCCATATCAAGTTCAGGACATGTGTTGTCACAGTGTTCAAGCAAAACTAGTTCCAATATGACAGAATTTCACACAATCAACCATACAAACCTGGAGGACATTATTCAACATCTGAAAACCTCGACCTGTTGCCTTGATATTTACCAACGGGACTTTTCAAAAATGTTTCCAATGGTGACTTCTGATCTTCTACAGATTGTGAACACATCTCTTCTTTCAGGTATCTTTCCACAGGCCCTGAAAACTGCAGTAATTAGCCACTTTTAAAAAGAACAACCTAGACAAGTCACTAATGAGCACTATAGGCCAATATCAACCTTCCGTTTTTAAGTAAAATCATGAAAAAGTAGTCTTTCAACAACTCAACCATTTCTTGTCACTAAGCAACAGTTTGATACCTTTCAGTCGGGTTTCCGACCACACCACAGCACTGAAACGGCTCTTGTCAAAGTCTTTAATGACATCCACCTAACACAGATAGTGGCAAAATTTCAATCTTAGTATTACTTGATCTCAGTGCTGCATTTGACACGGTCGACCATGACATATACTAGACCGATTGGAAAACTGGGTAGGACTTTCTGGCTTAGTACTAAACTGGTTTGAATCCTACCTAAAGAATAGGGATTACTTTGTGTCAATAGGTAATTATACATCTGAGCGTACAAATATGACATGCGGAGTTCCGCAAGGCTCCATTCTGGGGCCTCTTTTAACATCTACATGCTTCCACTGGCTCAGATTATGGAGAAAAAACAAAATAAGTTACCATAGTTATGCGGATGACACACAAATTTACATAACCTTATCGCCAGGGGACTATAGTCAAATACAAAACTGACTAACTGCATCAAACAAATTAACGACTGGATGTGCCAGAACTTTCTGAAATTAAATGAAGGAAAAACTGAGGTAGTTGTTTTGGAAAAAAAGAGGAACGATTAAAAGTCTGCGCTCAGCTTCAAACAACAATGTTAAAACAACAGACAAAGCCAGAAATCTGGGTGTAGTCATGGACTCAGACCTGAACTTTAACAGCCACATTAAGACAATTACAAAGTCAGCCTACTATCACCTAAAGAACATATCAAGGGTTAAAGGACTTATGTGTCAACAGGACTTGGAAAAACTGGTCCATGCTTTCATCTTCAGTAGACTTGACTACTGTAACGGGGTCTTACAGGTCTCCCTAAAAAATCAATCAGACAGCTGCAGCTGATTCAGAACGCTGCTGCTCGAGTCCTCACTAAGACCAAGAGACTGGATCACATCACTCCAGTTCTGAAGTCTTTACACTGGCTTCCGTGTCTCAAAGAATTGATTTCAAAGTACTCTTGCTAGTTTATAAATCCCTTAACGGTTTAGGTCCAAAATACATTTCTGATCTGCTAACACTATGACCCCCCCAGACCTCTCAGGTCATCTGGGACAGGTCTACTTTCTGTCCCCAGAGTCAGAACTAAACAGGGTGAAGCAGCTTTCAGTTTCTATGCTCCTCATATCTGGAATAAACTCCCAGAAACTGTAGATCCGCTGCTACTCTCAGTTCTTTTAAATCAAGGCTGAAGACCTTTCTTTTTGATGCTGCCTTTCTTTAATTAATGCTCATTTCTTTCTTATGCTGCACTGTAACTTTTATTCTTGTGTTTATGTGTCCTAATGTTTCTATTTTGTTTTTAACTGTCTATTCATGTGTCTTATTGATTTAATGCTTATGACTTTTAACTGTTTGTACTTGTGTTTTTATCTGTTTTAATGATTTTGTGTAAAGCACTTTGAATTGCCTGTTGCTGAAATGTGCTATACAAATAAAGCTGCCTTGCCTTGCCTTGACGAGAACAAAAACAAAGTTAGTCGATAGCATAGCAGGTGAGCAACGTGCACTAAAGACTGGCCAAGTTACCACTTAGGGGTAGCAATGAACTGGCGCTGAAGAGGTGGTCAGCCCGGGTTTATATACTGTGGAGATGGGATGATGGAGATAGATTGCAGCTGTGGAGCTGGATTAATGAGGATGGGTTGCAGCTGTGTGGCAGGCGAATGGCATAGTGTGGTCACACCTCCCCAGCAGATTCCAATATGGTGACCCGTAGTGGAAGACAGACTTACAGACAGACACACAAGGGAAAGGGAAAACAGACACAGACAGCAGCGGACCCATGACAATGATAATGATTTTGTGTCTCATTCACTCAAAACAGGAACTCTATTTACGTGTTGTATGGCCGTCTTCTTCCCAGTAAAACATAAAAGTTCCATAGAATTGCTTAAAAAATAATCTTTCATATGTCAGTGTTCCCCACACCGTCCAGGTAGATTCAGTCAGAATTATATATTTTTTCCCATTCCCATTGTTTTTGAATAAATTAAACCTTTATTGCCCCAGGGGGATTTTGTTTTGCACTCAAAGGAGCCACATTTAAACACGGAGCCCATACAACAGTAAAACAAGAAAAGACAATAAGAAGACAATAAAACCACACCAACATCCGACAGCAAGGAAGATTTAATACAGAAAAACAGAAAATAAACAACGGCAACAACGACAACGCAGTACTGGTGGTGACATGGATCAGTCCACTAGCTAAGATGATTTAATAAAAAAAAGTGGCCAATATCAAATGTCTATGTGCCTATGTATGATCTATTCAGTAACGGAATGCTACTTGGCACAAATGATGTAATGGCACGTTTGGTTTTAGTTGTTTAGTTTAAATATGTATATATATATATATATTTCCAACTCACAATTAAATATAAAAAAAGTATATTTATAATATAATATATATACAAACTACAATACATGTGTCATTTTCAGACCCATTAGAAATCTTTCAAGGGCGGGCTGGTTTAATATTTATTCGATAGGGAGTGGGACGTCCACATAAAGAGCGGGTCCAGCATTTAGGAGCTCTTCATGGTCAGTGCTTTAACCCACTGGTCATAGGTTGGCCCAGCTAGGTTTCATAAAACACTTTATTAACACTGATATATCTGTCTATCTCTTCTATTTCTGGACAATCTTAATATTTACTGGGAACTTTACATGTAAAATAATCACAGGCATTTGTCCATTATTGGACTTGCCCTCTTCTTTGATTATTGAATTATTCATCACACTTACCTACTTCATTCAGCTTCCTCTTCAGGTCCTCTCTCTCCTCAGTCAGGGTTTTGAAACCAGCCTCCACATCTGAAACAGAATTCTCTACGAATGTTAGCGAGGCACAAGTTCCTTTCTCTTCTCTTTAGAGAACAGAGTATCAGAAACTGCTGAATGTGACTGCTGGAAAGAAAGTGTGGATTATAATGTAGCACATTGTTACTATTCATTAAGGAATCTAAATTTATGAAAAGGTTTTTTAATTATTTTAATCTGTATAGTCTAAAATGATCTGTTGGTTCCTCTTCATCTAAAACTAGAGCTGGAGTGTATGGAGATAATCAAATATCACAATATTTTGACCAAATACCTCAATATTGATATTGCTGCAAGATTTTTGTACTTTCACAAAATATTTACACAATGACAGTTTTGATGAATAATCATCAGTGAGATGGATTTAAAGAGTAAGGCAAAAAACAGAACAGCTGGAACAGTGTTGTAAGTTCAGATAAGGACATCACTTTACTGTAGGGCAGCCTTTAAAACCAGGAAAAGACTCCACTCATACCATTTTACAATAACCTAAATCTGACATGATATCTAGTCTCATATAAGGATGTCAATCAAATATTGATATATATCCCAGCCCTATCTAATACCGTATCATTAGCTCTTTTACAACTGCATCAGTGATCACTAGTGACCCTCTCGCATTTCCAGACCTATGGTGTCTCCATGGCGCTGCGGGCGTACATCTGGCCCCCCCACATTATAGTGCTGATTGAGCCACATTTTTCTGTCCGAGCCCGGTCTGCGTCGGACAGAGATAAAATCTCTTTTTTTTCTCATACTAATGACACATGTGCGGTTGTTTGTGTGGAAAGCCCAAGTCTTTCTAATTACCGGAAATAGAAGGGCGTGACTGCGGCTCTCTATGGTAAAAGTAGTTTCATCATCATACTTACCCAGCTTGGTTCTCTTCAAAGCGTCTCTCTCTGAAACTGTCATTTAGAGAAGAGAAGTTATCATTTTTGTCATCATAATCAGAGTAGTGGTCATTTGTTTAGTTTAACTTTGGGAAGATAAACTTCTTGTATTCTCTAAGGTTTTAGGGATTTATTGAGTCTTTCCTTTCCACCCTTCTGGATCCACACTCTGATTATTAAATCCATCCTACTTACCTGAGATATTCAGCTTCCTCTTCAGGTCCTCTCTCTCCTCAGTCAGGTTTTTGAAACTAGCCTCAACATCTGAAACAGAATCCCCATTGTCTGCTGCATGATCTATAGATGACAGGGTGTTTCTTTCCTCTTCTTCATCTAATATCATAGCATTAGCTTTCTTGTAACTGCATCAGTGATCACTAGTGATCCTGAGATGATTTCTTTTTGGATCTCATCCTCTCCCTGAATGTAGAAACACAGAACTGAAACTGCTGTGTCACTGAATGTTACAGTATAGTAAAAAAGAAGTGTGGATTATGATGTGGAACTTTGTTACCATAAGTTGAAGCCAGAAGGGTTTGTGATGACGCTACCAAGTCGTAAGTCGTGAGTCGTGACTTACAGGCTAAAATACGACAATATTAATCATGACAGTAACATAAACATGGGGGGAGGGGCGAGCTTGCTCTGTTTTGTTTGAAATTTACTTGGAACATCAACAGAAGTGACTATGCGAGACTCCACTCATACCATTTTACAATAACCTAAATCTAAGATGATATCTAGTCTCATATAAGGATATCAATAAAATATTGATATACATCCCAGCCCTATCTAATACTGTATCATTAGCTCTTTTACAACTGCATCAGTGATCACTAGTGACCCTCTCGCATTTCCAGACCTACGGTGTCTCCATGGCGTATATCTGGCCCCCCAACATTAGAGTGCTGATTGAGCCGCATTTTTCTGTCCAAGCCCGGTCCGCATGTGACAGAGATAAAATCTCTTTTTTTTCTCATACTAATGACACATGTGCGGTTGTTTGTGTGGAAAGCCCAAGTCTTTCTAATTACCGGAAATAGAAGGGCGTGACTGCGGCTCTCTATGGTAAAAGTAGTTTCATCATCATACTTACCCAGCTTGGTTCTCTTCAAAGCGTCTCTCTCTGAAACTGTCATTTAGAGAGGAGAGGTTATCATTTTTGTCATCATAATCAGAGTAGTAGTCATTTGTTTAGTTTAACTTTGGGAAGATAAACTTCTTGTATTCTCTAAGGTTTTAGGGATTTATTGAGTCTTTCCCTTCCACCCTTCTGGATCACAACTCTGATTATTAAATCCATCCTACTTACCTGAGATATTCAGCTTCCTCTTCAGGTCCTCTCTCTCCTCAGTCAGGTTTTTGAAACTAGTCTCAACATCTGGAACAGAATCCCCATTGTCTGTTGCATTGATCTATAGATGACAGGGTGTTTCTTTCCTCTTCTTCATCTAATATCGTAGCATTAGCTTTCTTGTAACTCATCCTCTCCACGAATGTAGGAACACAGTACTGAAACTGCTGTGTCACTGAATTTTACAGCAGAAGAAGTAAGCAAAAGAAGTGTGGATTAAGATGTGGAACTTTGTTACCATAGGTTAAAGCCCGAAGGGTTTGTGATGACGCAACCAAGTCGTGAGTCGTGAGTCGTGAGTCGTGACTTACAGGCTAAAATACGACAAATTAGTCATGACAGTAACAGAAACATGGGGGGAAGGGCGAGCTTGCTCGGTTTTGTTTGAAATTTACTTGGAACATCAACAGAAGTGACTATGCGAGAACTCATAGTGCACCTTTTACTGATCAACACTTTTGTAATCTGCATAGTGGCCAGTTGCCCTTCATAGTCTAAAGTGATCTGATCAACTCAAACCACCAACAGTGGATTATCATATCAATCCTAGTCTCACATTGCCAGACAAATCTCCACACAGCTGTGGAGGAAGGTCTGGGCCCTCCACACGTAGACTAAAAAACACGGTCAGGGGTCTCTTTGCATTTCTTTAAACCAATCACAATCGTCTTGGGCGGCGCTGAGCTCTGGAGGGAGCGAACGGGGCTCTGCTAAATCACCTCGGGAAGGAACTTGTTTTGGTGAAACATTTACATTAGTTACCTTTTACAGCTTGTAATGAGCCACTTTGTCATCTAGCATGCTGAGACCTATTTTTTGCGGGACACAAAGTTTACTGGCTGACAAATATATTATAATATATTCATTTATCTTTGTTCATTTTCTGGCCACTTGGGGAGGAAGGCTCCTGGAACATGATAACACATACAACAACGTGACTTTGTGAAGTTATCATTCGGTTGATGTGTTATCAAAACAATTTCCTTTATAGATATGCAACAGACACAGACCAGCCTTATTATTGATTTAGAGTAGTGTATCTGTCCACATGATGAGTCAAAGTCCCTGTTATCCACTCTTCTTTTAGCTCTTTTCTGCTCCTGTTTGTCACTTCAGTGTTCAGCCTGAGAAATTATCTCATCAGTCCTCACTGACAGGATTTAACTGGGATATTTATATTATATTTAACATGTGTAACATCTTTATTTACCTTGCATGGACGTACTGTACAACCCTTAAGATCTAAACCCTTATTAGTGGAGTAGTTTCATCATCGTACTCACCAAAGTTGGTTCTTTTGAACTCGTCTCTCTCTGAAACTGTCATAATGAGAGGAGAGGTTTTCATTATTACAACAGAATCAGATTAATAGTAGTTTGTGTTCTCTAAGAAACACAGAGCCGAGGTGGTGTCAGTGACACATCTGTTTGGTGGCTATATCATATGAGGGACGGCAGACTTTAGGTTGTGAGGGGTTAATTTCATTTTAACAGCCAAGAACACAAAACAAGGATCTCTGATCTTCTTCTACAGCGTCCCAAACAAATTTAATCTTTGCTACTTAATAATGCTGACTTGTATAGAAACTTTAAGACATTGGTACGTAATTAGGAACTTTACAGGGACATTTAGCCAATATTGGACTCTCAGTCTCTCTCTCAGATGGATTATACTAATAAAGAGATTAATAAGTGTAAAACACAATTTCCAACATGGCTTTCTTGACTAAAATCTAGTAAATTATTGATCAGGACTAAAAGTTATTCAAAGGTTTACTTTAAGAATACGGTAAGTGTTGTAAAGGATATTGTTTTGAAATTTAAAATAAATAAATAAAAGATGACATTGTTGTCCACCCCTACTGCACAGTGACAATAATATTTCTAAATACTTCTGGAGCATGTGATTGTCATAACTTGTAAGAGAATGACTTTACTGGAACTGAGGGTTTTTCCGTTAACACTTTCCTGTTACAGAGGTGAGATTATAAATTAGTAACAAGTTCAGAATACTTACAGGGAGAAAGAAGAAGAATGATGACAGCAGCTTGTACCACACAAAGGAGTCCAAGGATCACAGCAGCCAGCCTGGACCGTTTTATACCTGTATGTAGAACACACACACACACACACACACACACACACACACACACAATCAGAGTTTTCAATTACATAACCAACCTTAACCCTGACATTCATTTTGTGGAGAACTAATTAATATATATATAAAATGTAAAAATTGTAAACTTTAATAAAAGATCTTAAAATGCATGAATGGTTAATCAAAATTAAACATTAAAAAAGAAGCTAATTCCACATCTGCACTCAACCTTGAGGTTGCTTTGCTATGATTGAATGTAGAAGATACGATTAGGATCACAGATCGTGGCCAAGCGTTTTTAGGCGTGGGAACGAGAAAAGTGTATGCAAAAAGAGACGGCACAACAGACTTTTGCTCCAGCCAATTTAGTTTATACAACACAAGTAAACCTATAGACGATGCTCTCAAAATGTTTTAAAAGGGTATCCATCCATCCATCTTCCTTCGCTTATCCGGTATTGGGTTGCGGGGGCAGCAGCTCCAGCAGGGGACCCAAAACTTCTCTTTCCTAAACCACATCACATGTTTGAACACCAATCTTTGAAATTGGTCCAGTGAGAGGCGAGAAAGCAGTGACCAGCAGCCGCAGAACCGGGCTGCAATGGTACCCCATAGGGCAAATGTGCATCGGCAAAGGATCCCTTCAGAGGTAGTTCTCTGTAATACCTCTTTTTAAATATTATTTTTGGGCATTTCCACCTTCAATGGATAGGACAACTAGATATGAAAGGTGAGAGAGAGGGGGAAGACATGCAGAAAATAGTCCCAGGTCAGACTCAAACCCTGGATCTTCTGCAGTAAACCTATGTGCACCTGCTCTATCAAATGAGCTAACCCAATAAAACTTGGAAAAACCTCTTTACAAGTGAAACAGAAACATATCTTTATTTCCATGGAGTCTGTTGGGTTTAGCAGATATTACACTTTAACAGAAAAGTCAACCTCCTTAGAAATCCTTTTGATAATGTTGTCATACACTTAGAATAATAATCTGAGTCTGTCAAAGGCAAAACCAGCACTTTTGTGAACGTAAAGAAAGTACAACATATAGGTACACTACGCAATCATATTTATTCTATCTGTGATCCTCCGTAGATTACTGTTAACATTGTTGCACTTTAAAACTGAACCTTATAAAGGTAAAACCATAGGAATTTATTTCTCACCAGGCTCTGCAGCAGCCACTTTCCTGTCATCATCGGAGCAGATCTTTGATTCAACATGCCTGACTGAGGCATCAGGGATGTTTCCATATTCACGATCCTCATTATGGTAAACCATCTCCATATTTTAGCTTCTGGAGAGTGCTGAAGGTGTTAGTCAAAGTGTTTTCTTTAAATGATGCTGATCTCTGATCACATTCTTCTTTTATGTTTCTCTCTGCTTACACAGCAACTCTCTCTGTCCCATTTTTTCAGTTCCTTTATCACTCAACTTATAATTGAAGTTTTGACTAATAGGGGCGGAGCTAAAAGGGGGCCAAGGCCCTCCCTGGGCCAGTGACACCACCTTCTCTTTGTGTGGTGGAGGTGGTGCCAATCCTAATGTAGCTGTGCCATGAGAAGATCTAGGCTATAACATATTCTGTTGAACTGTAATTAGTTTCATGAGATCAGCAGCTCAACAACTAATGCAACCTTTTACCTAAGCCAAACCCTTCCATCTTGTTAATGCTGCTGTTCCCTGTATACTGTCCACCAGAGGTCAATGTCTCTCCTGTTCTTCTCAAGTAGAATTCCTAACGCTGGCCTTATAGGACATTTAAAACCAGGGTTGTTTTGGTGATTGGGGAGGACTGTATATTTGGCTGGTCTTTAAAAGGTTGTGGCCACCAGGGGCATTGATTAGAATGCAGACCCATGCAGAGTTCCATTTATTGGCAGAAAGGTCTGTGTGTGTGTGTGTGTGTGCGTGTGTGTGTGTGTTTCTGAAACAGAGATACTGACATAAATCAGTAAAATGTGGGAAAACTCAACCCCAAATATATTTTCATCTTTGTAAAACTGCTTTTCCATGTCTCACCTTGATTAATTATTGTATAAACGCAGATATTTGTGCAATTACTTAAAATCCATGGAGTAACAGCCAGGGGGACAGTTGAAACAGCTGTTTATCAATATCACCTTGTTACTGCAATCATAAGTCTTGATAATTAAATATTTGTAATCTCGTAACGACCCCATAACACACACACACAAACGCACGCACGCACGCACACACACACAAAACATATAAGTAAAACATGTTTACACTTGCTACACATAAATCCTAAAGGTTTATCAGCACTAGGAAATATAACTATTATAACTATGTTATAAGGTAATAAAAAAGTGTATGTTACTTTTAATTGAATACTGTCATTTCCTTGACCCAATATTTCACTTTTCAACAAAAATGTAAACAACACAATACTTACTGTACACAACTGTAGTGCCTTTCGAACACATTGCACCTTTTCATTAGACACTTCCGCGATTTTAAGTAAATTGCTAAGCCTGTACTTTGTTACTTTTACTTGAGTAAAGAAGTTAAATCAGTACTTCTACTTTTACCAGAGTATTTGTTAACACAATTATCTGTACTTCTACTTGAGTGCGGGCAGTGAGTACTGTTGCCATCTCTGATGGTCATTGTTATGCAGGTCACTTGATGTAATACAAGCAAATACATAAGGCCCCACCCAACAGTTTTGTGATACGTGGCGTGCAACTGTATGTCAATGATCAAGCTTGTTGCTGTGACCAAGAAACCACCAGCAAAATGACTGATACATCATCAGTTTAAAAATGTTCTTGGATGCCAAATATTTGAATTCAAAGTCAGAATCCAACTGACATGTAAGAACAATACAATGCACGTCCAGCTTCTACATTTCTGCCTGAGTCAGCTTACCCAATTTCTGAGTAACAGGAAAATAGCCTGATAAGCATACATGTGCAGCTCAACCTCAAAAAGCCATAAAGCAAATACTTGTGGCTTAAAGATCGAGCTCCCGCTCATTACACATCAGACAGGCGTAGTCTCTGTGGCGCAGTCGAGCCAACAGAATGCTAACTTTGGTTCTTTATTTTTTATTCACACATAAGTTGTGTTCAAGTAACCTTCAGTTTTCATCTCTGGATGTTTTTAAAAAATAAGCGTTGAAAAAACTCACAGTCCATGAACACAACACAGCCTCATTAATGTCCCAAAGATGTTTAAAAGGTGAATAAAGTGAGTTGAGGTAGATTTATCTTCCAGTTCCTCCCTGATGGGAGGCCTGGTATCAGATATACCACACAGACACAAACATACCATAAATCGTCATTTTTCATCCATAAACTGGTATTTCTACAACTGAACATCAGCTAATAGCAGTTTTAGAAAGCAGATGGTTCAGAGCTGCTTTGTGCTGCAGTAGAAGAAGATGGGACAGTTTTATTAGTGAGACTTTATTCAGTTGATGTTTCTAGATTTGGATCATCACGACACGAGGACAAGAAGCTGGACATTGTTGACATGTTGACTCTCATGTTCAGGAACTCTTCATGTTGGTAGAACTGGATTGTTAAACATCACTCACAGCTGAATATCAAATCAACGTTTGAAGGGTTTTCTTTCAGTTATTGTCAGTAAAGTTGTTAATAAATGATCAGATGATAACCTGCAGCTGTATTGTTTTTTTTACTCTCCATCAGATGTCTGTGAACTGGAAAATTCATCTGATTTCATCTCTGGTTATCAACATTTGAACTGTTTGACTAAAACACTTCAGGATATGTCACATCTCAAAAATAATCAACTGTTATTGGTCACTATTATGTCCTTTAAATTTTAAATAATATTGTAATATATTTAAAATGTGGAAAACAAATGTTTCTATAAACAATCATCATATAGTCTGTTTCTAAATGCTTTTAATAAAATCTATACGTTTTATCATTTGTTGATTTGATCATATCATGTTTGACAACATTATGGGATGGATCCCTACAGAGATAGATCTTTAGTTAAAGAGTAAGATCTTTTTAGTTTAACATGAAACAGAAATCACCATCACCAAACCCACCAGACTCCATGTAAATAATCACTACTTTTAGCGTGTATAGAGCAGCATATCTCCACCAGACTCCATGTAAATAATCACTACTTTTAGCTTGTATAGAGCAGCATATCTCCACCAGACTCCATGTAAATAATCACTACTTTTAGCGTGTATAGAGCAGCATATCTCCACCAGACTCCATGTAAATAATCACTACTTTTAGCATGTATAGAGCAGCATATCTCCACCAGACTCCATGTAAATAATCACTACTTTTAGCGTGTATAGAGCAGCATATCTCCACCAGACTCCATGTAAATAATCACTACTTTTAGCGTGTATAGAGCAGCATATCTCCACCAGACTCCATGTAAATAATCACTACTTTTAGCATGTATAGAGCAGCATATCTCCACCAGACTCCATGTAAATAATCACTACTTTTAGCATGTATAGAGCAGCATATCTCCACCAGACTCCATGTAAATAATCACTACTTTTAGCATGTATAGAGCAGCATATCTCCACCAGACTCCATGTAAATAATCACTACTTTTAGCATGTATAGAGCAGCATATCTCCACCAGACTCCATGTAAATAATCACTACTTTTAGCGTGTATAGAGCAGCATATCTCCACATTTATTTCAGCTTGAATGTGTGATACACCCTTAAGGGATAACATATTAACCAGCGTAGCGTTTGGTACGAATTTCATATTTTATTGGTAATCAATATTAACGTAGCGGGGAACAAAGAAAGCGGAACCAATGTGCGGGTATCGGTACACCCCGGGGCCCCGGTGACGGACACTTTCCTCCTCTTTGGAGACGAGGATGGCGGTTTGTTTTCTCTCTCATTGATGCCGTAATTCTGCTTTCCAGGTCGATACTCGGTAAAAATGACAACAGGTTTCCTTCTGCCGTGTGTGGGGTGTACTGAAGCTGTGGTGGGTTAGTTATGGAGTTTATGATGTGTAAAGGCGAGCTACAGAGCCGCGTTTGGAACCGCGGGAAACGGGTTCGTAAACAATAGAGCTAGCGGCTAGCTAACATGTGTGTATCGGGGTGGTACCATAGACAGTTAAAGACATGGACCAACAGGTCCTGTTGTTTCCATGGAGACTAACATGCTAGTTAACATTAACATAGGCACAGGCTAATTACTGCTAACTAACATGCTAGTTAACATTAACATGGACACAGGCTAATTACTGCTAACTAACATGCTAGTTAACATTAACATAGCCACAGGCTAATTACTGCTAACTAACATGCTAGTTAACATTAACATAGCCACAGGCTAATTACTGCTAGGCTCAGGCTAATTACTGGCAACTAACAGGCTAGTTAACATTAACATAGGCTCAGGCTAATTATGCTAACTAACATGCTAACATAGGGTTGTGTGTGTGATTCTGGGTGCTGGTGCTTCCATTCCCTGGTAATGAGTTATTTTGTGGTTTTTAACGTATCCTGACAGGATTGTTAATGTTAAAATGTTGTTTAACTCTTAAAGGGGAGTTCCTCCTAAAAGTTCTACAGAGTATTAGAAAAGGAATGTATTATAAGATGAACTATTATCCCCAGGTGTATGATGGTTCATGTTTTGACTCTGAAGTCGTTTGAATATTTATTTCCAGCCAAAGAGGGTTTATGATTTCCATGATGACATTAGTATAATGGAGGAGTTTTTGGAGGTAGAAAGAAGAGATATATATTACTATTGAAACTGTACAGTAAGGGTGATATTTATTTTGGTGAGTACGAGACTATTCTTGGAATTTGAGTGTGGAAGATTTTGCCCCCTGAAAAGTGGGGAGTAAAGAAAATGGTGTTACGGTTCTTAAGTGAAATGTTGTTGTTGAGGACTGTTTTATGCCTTTGTGTTTGGGAGAATTTGTAATAAACAGACAGAGATTTAGAGACGAGGACGGCGGTTCGTTCTCTCACTCACTGACTCCGTGATTCTACTTTCCAGGGTTTCTCCTATGAGAGTTAAGTAGTGAACCCCAATCAACAAAAATAATTTGTTACCCCGGTTACTCGATTTGAAACCACCGCCTTGGGACAGACGTCAAGCTGGCGACCGGAGCAGGAAAGGAGGAGGAGGAGGAGCAGCCTACAGCAGTGAAGGAGGAAGAGGAGGAGCAGCCTGCAGCAGCAGTGAAGGAGGAAGAGGAGGAGGAGCAGCCTGCAGCAGCAGTGAAGGAGGAAGAGGAGGAGTATGTGGTGGAGAAGGTTTGGACCGCAGAGTGGTGAAGGGAAGAGTAGAGTTTCTGCTGAAATGGAAGGGGTTCTCAGAGTAAGTATGAGTCTAGAATATTAATGCTTGGTGTTCTTGGTCCTGAGATATATAATATACTTACATATTGCAAATAAGTGTCAGCATGGTATCATGCCCTCAAAGTTGAAGGTTTGGTATTTTGACACTACGTTGCAGACCCACAAATAACCTTACAAGATGGCAATAGAAAAATAGATAACCTTAGAAATAGAAAAAAGAATAACAGGAATGATAATTAGAGTGAGAATGGATTGTCTAAAAACAAAGTGTGAGGAGATGTTCTTCTGTCTGCACTCACCTTTCCAGTGAGGATAACACATGGGAGCCACAAGACAACCTGGACCTAGACCTTATCACCGAGTACATGCAGAGACACAAGGAGACGGAGGAGAAGAAGAAGAAGGAGGGCAAGAGGAAAGATGTCAGGGAGGAGGAGGTGAGTGAAGGAAAGACGGTAGGGCTGCACAATTAATCAAATTTTAATCGCAATCGCGATTTTGACTTCCCACGATCAAATTTACATGATCGAGCAATTTTTTTTCAAAGCGTAATTTCATAGAACGCTCCGGGATTTTTTGCAAAGCCCATCTACCGCTACTATATGATCAGTTGTTCCCTGCACCGGGAAGCTTAGTTTCTAGATGTAGACATTCACAGAGGACAGAGTAACGGGAGGAAAACTCAACATATAACAATTGGTTATACATCGGTCTCAAGGTTGACCAGTTTACCAGTAAACGCAACACTTTGTCCCATCTGTTGTTTTTCAGACAACAGCAGTGACCAGTGCTAGTCGGTGCTAGTTAGCGTCTGTTAGCTGTTAGCTCCTCTAGGACGCACCGGTGCTAATGTCCTCGCATCCGCTGCAATGTTGTTATACGGACATGGTTTAATTTAACGTTACATGACCCATTTCTTCTGTAAAGCCGTGCCTGTGTTGGATTGAGATTTATTCTTTGCGGCTAGCCTGGTCCAGAGCAGGCTAACAGGCAGGCTAAAATTAATCCTGGAGTCTCACGTGTCAAATCAGCTGCCGTCTGATCCGAAATAAACGTTATAACCAGTTATCACCGTTTTGAATGTCATTGATATTTAGAAAAACATTTTGTCACCAAAATCTATCTTTATTGCCAATAAATTAAACATAACAGGCAAAATCATTAGGCCTACATAAAATTATGTTACAGAACCATTATCAACTCTTAGAACCATAACTAACATGTCACACACAAAAGGCACTCATATGTCTAATATAAGTGCACCCCCCCCCCCCCCCCCCTCATATTTCATCAGTGTCCCATATCAAAACCAACAACAATATACAACTGCATGAACAGGAAGTAATTACAAATGATTACAATAATACAGAACCAATGCAATAATGAATGGGTACAACATGAACATATGATTTAAGAAACGTCTGCTCGTTTTCAGCCCCAAAGTGGATCAGCTGCAAAGAAATGTGGGATTGTTGTGCTAATCAACGTAACGTTAGCATTGCAAGCTAGCGATTTAAAAAAAAGTTTCAGTTAGGATCATGGTTGCAAGTATATATGTACAGGACTGTATAGACAATAAAACAAGACTGTCGTAATTTTTAAATCAATGATTTAAGCCAAAATACTTACATTTATGCGTCTCTCTGGTCGATGCGGCAGCCATTATTGCCTGTTGCACCATGTCTATCCTACCCCTCGGTTTCAAGTATGCTCGCGTTCTCCCTAGATTTTTCTTTCACTGTCTATGGTTTCTAGGGCCATGCACCCCTTAGCCCTCGATCACAAAACGTATTGGGACACCACTATGTCCCGCGTGAACGCGCAAAAACAAGGGGAAGGGGTAAGACAGAAATGAGATACAGCCTAAGCCTAGAGTCCTTAGGGTCCATTTCCCAGGAACATAATTCTCTCTGCTGACTTTTAAGGCAAAGGCCAAATAATAATACATTGTATTTATATAGTGCTTTACATGGTAAGCTACTCAAAGACACTTTACAGTAAAACCAGCACATTTATCACATAAAAACAGAAACATGAAACTAGCATATTTAAAGTAATTAAAACACAGTGTAGCCCACAACTTTGGAAAAAATGTGGAGTGACTATAGGCTAAGTAGATCATTTTACATCCTCACACATTCAGTCGGGTCCGCTATGTCGGGCTTTTTCTCTCCGTTTGATAAGAGCCGTATTTCCCTTCCTGCATATTATATTCTTCCCTCCTCGTTACTTTCTATTAGAAGCTGCTGCTCATTGGGTGAAACATATGGCGCATGCGTCTTCTCCATCTCTGCATCAGTAAATCTGTGATCGATACCGTGGTCTATTTAAGAAAAGCCGTGAACGTGCACTTATCCTGGCTATCTACACCTGGCTGGACATAGCTCCACCTGTTCATCCTGGCTCGGCAAACGTGCAACCGATTAAGCCGCGATTAGCAGATCACACTAAGTCAAGCTGCTCTTTTTCTTATCCTGGATATCTTTATTCTACTTTTGTGCAACAGGCCCCCGGTCTAGACCGGACTCTGGGATGTTATTTACAGAAACCCAACAATTCCCACCAAGAGCAAGCACTAGGTGACAGAGGCAAGGATACACTTCCTTTAAGAGGCAGAAACCTCGAGCAGAACCATGGCTCAGGGTGGGGGGCATCTGCCTCGACCGGTGGGAGAAACAGACAGACAGACAGACATGAAGAATTTTAGCAGAGGGTGTAGAGCAGGAACATGGAGGCAGCAGGTGACTCCAACCACAGATCCAGAGCCAGAAACACCTGCAGGAAGAGAGAGGAGGAGAGATGAGAGGGGCGAGAAAACACAAGACTCCAGGAAAGAGTTGTTACAGAGTTAGTAACATGCATTAATGGGATGAGGTTGCATACAGATGGAGAGAAGGAGGAGGAGAGAGGTGCTCAATGTAGGGCTGCACAATTAATCGAATTTTAATCGCGATCACGATTTGGACTTCCCACGATCAAATTTGCGTGATCAAGCGATTATTTTTATAAAGCGTCATTTCATTGAACGCTCCGGGTTTTTTGCAAAGCCAATCTCCCGCTCCATAAAGCCGTCTGCTCATGAGCCAGTCAGAGTAGTTCACTGCACCCCGTGCAGCTAAGTTTCTAGATGTAGACAGTCACAGAGGACAGAGTAGCGTGAGGAAAACTCAACAGATAGCAGTCGGTAATACGTCAGTCTCAAGGTTTACCAGTTTACCAGTAAACGCAACACTTTGTCCCATTTGTTGTTTTTCAGACAACAACAGTGACCAGTGCTAGTTAGCGTCTGTTAGCTGTTAGCTAGTAGCGTCTGTTAGCTGTTAGCTCTTCTAGGACGCACCGGTGCTAATGTCCTCGCATCCGCTGCAATGCTGTTTATATGGATATGGTTTAATTTTGCGTTACATGACCCATTTCGTCTGTAAAGCCGTGCCTGTGTTGGATCTTTCTACGCTCTCTCGTCCTACTCTCTCTCCTCTTACTCTCCGCGCCCCGCCACACAGCGGCCGCCGGTCCACACTTCTGATGTATGTCTACAGTTTTAATTTTTCATTAACACAGCTGTATATTGTTAAGTATGAGGGGCAAACCTGTATTTGTACCAGTGTTTCCGCGGGTAACTGTTATCGCGGCCGCTACGGCGAAGAACACAGAAGAAGTTTTTGAATGCAGCTAACTTCAGTTGGTAGAGTCACAGCGTGGGAGACGGAGCTGCTGTACCGAAGCCTGGACCAGGACCAGAGATGTGACCCATGGCCAGAATATCATAGTTCATAAAAATGCAGCGCAGTGAAGATACAGACGTTTAATACACACGACGTGTGTATCCGCCGTTCGACCCGTGCTGGACCTGTTCATAATGAGTCAGCCATCTCTCTGTGAGTAGCGTCCATCACACTCCCTCTCGCAGTTATAAATAGCCTATGTGACAATAAAATTTGTTTTGGTTAAAATCAACAAATAATCGTGAGAATAATCGCGATCAAAATTTTGATCAAAATAATCGCGATTATCATTTTGGCCATAATCGTGCAGCCCTAGCTCAATGCATCATGGGAAGTCCCCCAAAAGTCTAGGCCTATAGCAGCGTAACTAAGGGATGGTTCAGGACTCTCCTGAGCCAGCCCTAACTATAAGCTTTATCAAAGAGGAAAGTCTTAAGCCTACTCTTAAATGTGTAGACGGTGTCTGCCTCCTGAACCCAAACTGGAACCTGGATATATCAATCCAAACTTTATTAACACACAGAGAGCGTAACCATGGTAATGCAGCAGGGGAACTTAGACACAGACATGCAGTGAACGATGCTTCTGGTTTTACTTAGCTCGCTCCACCATGGCGCCTTACTAACTCACTCACTCTGTCTGTTGATATACAAATGCAGATCAATGGAGATGCATGTAATTTTGGGGGGGCTGTATGAGGCCACCTTCTTTCGACCAATCATTACATCTTTGTATGTAAAACCTTTACATACAGTTGTGTTCATAATAACAGCCGTGTTTTTAAAGAAGTGAATAATGCTCAAAATCCTTAGAATAGCTTTTAATTCCATAATACCAATGCATTGGGAACACTGGCCGTTGATTTCCAAATCAAAACATGACCAACATGGATCAAGTTGTGTTAAAAAAGAGAGGAATATTAGCAGTATTTGCATTTTTCTTTACAAACTCAAATGTGTACTATTTAAACTGAAAAATGTGTCAGGGTTTGAATCCCTGCACTAATATTTAGTTGCATAACCATTATTTCTGAGAACCGCTTCATATCTGTGTTGCACGGAGTCACCTGTGAACAGGTATTCCAGCCCAGGACCATTGAACTACATCCCATAATTCCTCTGCATTACTGGGTTTGGCCTCAGTAACAGCATTTATGATGTCACCCTACAAGTGTTCTCTGGGATTGAGGTCCGGGGGTTGGGCTGGCTGCTCCATAACATCCATCTGGTTCATCTGGAACCAAGACTTTGCTCCTTCCTGGTGTGTTTGGGTCCTTGTCTTGTTGAAAGACCCGTTTCAAAGGCATTTCCTCTTCAGCATAAGGCAACATGACCTCTTCAAGTATTCTGATGTATTGAAACTGATCCATGATCCCTGGTATGTGATAAACAGGCCCAACACCACAGTATGAGAAACATCCCATAACCACCATGCTTTACTGTCTTCACAGTGGACTGGGGCTTGATTTCAGTGCAGGGGGGTCGGAGGACAAACTGTCTGTGGCTCCTAGACCCAAAAAGAACAGTTTCCCTCTCATCAGTCCCCAGAATGTTGCTCCATTTCTCCGTTGGCCATCAATGTGTCCTTTGGTTGTTTCCCACGTTGTTGCAAGCATTAAATCTTTATAAACATGCACAAGCAGCACATCATTTGAAAGCTTAAAGTCTCATGATTCCATCAAGCCCACACAGAAGCAATAAGGTGACTCACAGCGGTTATAATCATGTTATGAAGTAAGGAAACAGAGAAAGATTTGAGTCTAAGTTGAGTGTTTTCCAACCTGTCTTCTTGTGTCTTTAATCAAGGCGGTGAAAGATCGCCAAAAACTTTTTTTCCCTTCATCGCCAACTCTCCAAGGTATTAGAATATCCAAGCTTTGTAATCCAAAATGAGCTGGTCCCCTCACAATCTTGTAGTTTCTAGCCAAGTTTCGACGTGGAGAAATCTAGATAGATCATCATTTCTGGGTTTTGACAGCTTGTAGCTTATTCCCTCGGCGCGCTACGAAGTCACTCCGTACACCACCAGACTCTCTGGCTTCTGCAGATTTTACTTTGTTCCCAGCCAATCGCTTCAGTCTAACCCGAGCTGTCCCTGAGACAAGCCTATCAAGTTCCACAGTCCCCATTGGGCCCACGTGGGAAGGATTGACAGTTTTCCTTCCAGTTAGAAGTAGAGGTTATGAAACCGGGCTCCCTGTGTAGCCAATAAGCAGACGAGTTGACGATACCAAACATGACCAGAAAATATTAACCCTGTGATGGCTCCAGCTGTGTCAAAGCAAAAATATGGCCTTCTTTCACCATTTCATCAATTTATAATTACTTAATCCTATAAATGTATGTATGTAGTTATTTCAGGTATGTGTGTGAGTGATGTGGATGTGTTTTGTGTTTGAGAAGTTTTGTATTTTGCACTTTTTTGGCTTTTTTGGAAATAGGAAAAACGCACAGACATATCTGTATAAATAAATTTATATAAAATCCATTTAATGAGTAAAATTTTTCTGGATTTTTTCTGTTCTAAGTTTAGACATATGGCTACGGTACTATTTTTGGATATAGCCCATGTAATATGCTTACAGTAGTGCTTTTATTAATTTTACAGATGATTTACTTGGACGTAAATAGAAATTCTCTATTCTAATCTCTTTAGCTCTGTGTCAGTACGGCCTAGTGTCACAATGCCACTAGAAACAACAAATTGAGTGTTAATTTTCCAATAACCTCAGGGTCATCCCAGAGGGCAGAAGAATGTGGGAAGTGCATCACTTTTTGGGGGGGTAAAAATGTAGGTGAGAAAAGTGTTTCTAAAGAGGTTAAATATGTATGTATACAGTATATAGATTAAATATGGGCCATAACTGACAGATACCAGTGAAAGGTAAAAAATCGGTGGAAAATGTTACATTTACAACTTTCCCAGCACTAAAAATCCCGGATTATCCCCCATGTGTTACCGGCTGGCTAAAGGCTGGCAACAAAATGGAGGCCACACATAAATTGATCAAAAGTAGTTTATTTACCACAAACTAATAAAACTGGATGTTACATTTCCCATACTGCAACTCCATAATAGTGATGTTGGCAAATAATTAAGGTAATGCATCTGTCAACACATGTTCCATAGACATGCTCTAAATGTTGTTTCTAGTTTAAGATAGAGCTCTACAGCATGGCATCTCACTACACCACTCTCTTGGTTTTCTCTGTTGGTAGAAACACGAGAGGAAGAGGAGTCAGACGTCACCGCTGTCAGCACTGTGACAAATCCTTCCCATCAGGATATTTAAAGATTCATCTGAGAGCTCACACTGGAGAGAAACGTACAGCTGTGATCAATGTGGGGTGGCTTTCACAGCACAGGGGTTCCCTAAAAACACATCAACGCATTCACACTGGGAGAGAACCTTACAGCTGTGAACAATGTGGGGCAGCTTTCACAGTACAGGGTTCCCTAAAAAAACATCAACAAATTCACACTGTAGAGAAGCCGTACAGCTGTGAACAATGTGGGGGGAAACCTTTTCTCGTAGTAGCTACCTTAAAAAACACCATCGCATTCACACTGGAGAGAAGCCTTACAGCTGTGAGCAATGTGGGGAAACTTTTCTCATAGTGGTAACCTAAAGCTCACCAGCGCATTCACACTGGAGAGAAGCCGTATAGCTGTGAACAATGTGGGAAAACCTTTTCTCGTAGTAGTTACCTTAAAAAACACCAGCGCATTCACACTGGAGAGAAGCCGTACTGGTGTGAACAATGTGGGAAAAGTTTACTCATAGTAGTCACCTTAAAAGACACCAGCTCATTCACTCTGCCTCGTTGTGAACATGTTTCAGAGCCAAGCTGTTCCTCCTCCTCATGCCCTGATAGCTGTATTGTTCTGATCTTCTCTCCATGTTGAAGGCTGACCAGCAGTAACTTATCTTCTGACCAACATGTATGTTATTGTGGATCAGCTGGACTGTTTCTGCCTTTCCTCAGAACCCTTACCATTTAGGTACCAGAATCTGTGCCTGAACCTATCCTTTTACAAATATATTTTTTAAATGTATATGTTAAAAAAAAAGAAATGAGCACAAAAGACAGTCAGCAAAAAAACAGCTTGTTTATTGCTATATGGTCAAATTAAATGTAAAAAAATATGTAATAACATATTTTGCCAGTAAATTGCTGCTAAACAACAAAAAACAACCACTAGGTGGAAAGAGGCAGCGCTGGTGTTTCAGTAGCACCGAAATCCCCGTTACTATTCGGTCCGATAGATACCGGGTGTTACGGCACCGGTGCCATACTAGCACTGGTTTCGTCTGAATTTCATATTTTCTGTGACTGAATGTGGTTTTAAATCTGTTGAGGTCTGTTCAGACTGAAAGTAAAGACCCTGATGATGTCATACAAAATCAGAAAATAGAAAGCAAACAGCTGATTTAGTCATCTGACTTGTAAAATAACATTGATTGAATTATTTCAAATGTTTTGCAATGTGGAACAATTAAATACTAAATAAAAGAAATTAAACAAGGCCTTGTGCTGATTATTTGTGACCTAATTTGGTGGATTTATCCTTCCTGCCGTTTCTGTGTTTAATGTTGTATATGGCTTCAAAACCTGTAAATGCAACTGTGGTGGCTGGAAATCAAACCTGGGCAAAATGATTGCACTGCTATGGTATAAATCATATGTGACTCTGTGACATGGCTATCCTTAACATGACTGGTGTATAAATGTGATCTGAACCATACTGTATAAATAATGGATTTAGCTCAGGTTCTGAAAAGTCAAACCAATGCAAAAGCAAAAGACATGAAGACGTCTTTCAGATAGGAGACGAAATGTCTTTGGAGCAGCTTCAACCAAGTTTTCAGTTCTGACAGTCATTATGGTTCTTAGAGATGCCCAACGCCAAGTTGGAACAGCCATCAACCATTCTCACAGTAAACACCATTAACCACTCCACAAAGGTAAATAGTTGGGTTTCCCTGTTGTTAAATCAGAACTTAAGACGTCTTTCAGAGAAGAGACAAAACGTCTTAGAGCACCTTTAAAGCAAGTCAGGTGGTAAGAGGACATAGTTCTCACTTCAAACCATAAGTCTGATTCCACTGGGGATTGAACCCAGGACCTTCTGCGTGTAAAGCAGACATGATAACTATACACTATGGAAATTCTTTAATACTGTATCTTTAACATGATCAGAACCATACTGTAAATAAAATGGATGGAGGTCAGGTTCTAAGAAGTGAAACCAAGTGAAACCATGCAAAAGCACTAGAAGTAAAGAAGTCTTTCAGATAGACGATATGTCTTGCAGAGGTTTTTTTTATTGTCAAGTGTCTTTCACTCCCTTTTTTAGACTTTTCAAGGGACGCCTGCAAGACGGTAACAGGACATAGTTCTTACTTTAAACCTTAAGTCTGATTCCACTGGGGATTGAACCCAGGACCTTCTGTGTAAAGCGGACATGATAACTACTACACTATGGAACCTCTGTGATACGCTTTTTCTTTACATAATCTGCATATAAATGTGACCTTAACCATAGACTGTAGCATTAGCTGACTGTAGTACCGTTCTGCGATGCCATGTTCATCTGCTATGCTCTGCGGTGCCCAGCTACGTCCTGCTGTGCCTTGTAATGCCGCACAGTGTCCTGCTATGCCATGAACTATTACAAAGAACTGCTACAAATTACTATTTTTTTTTTTTTTTTTCTATTTTGTTATTTCCACTCTTATTCTAACCCCAACCCGTCAGACACCGCTACCAAGAGCCTGGGTCTGTCCGAGGTTTCTGCCTAAAAGGAAGTTTTTCCTCGCCACTGTCGCACTTTGCTTGCTCTGGAGGAAACTACTAGAACTGTTTGGTCCTTGTAAATTCTGGAGTGTGGCCTAGACCTACTATATCTGTAAAGTGTCTCGAGATAACTCTTGTATGATGATACTATAAATAAAATTGAATGAATTGAATTGAAAATGCATGTGCAAAACACAATCTATGATCAATACAAATAATGTCTATGTGTAAGGGCATACCTGACACATCTAAAATAAAAAAGTTAGCTGATGATAGTGTTTCTTTTTGCATTGTGTTATGATTGACTCTTCCTGTTGGAAGAGAACATGTGTTAGTGTTTGGAATAATTATTTGATTTTGAAACAAGTTTGCAGTGTTTTGTTAGACATAGTGTGTAGTGTTAGTGTATTATTGTATTGTGAAAATTAGTTTTGGAGTTCAGTTTACAATGTGTGATTTTGAGCATGAAATTTACTGTTTTGCCAGTTGTGTGTTTTGTGTGTGTTGGTGTGTTAAGAGTTTAGGAAACTTGTTAAAAGTATTGAAAAATTTGTCATAGGAATTGTAAAAAACTGTAATAGTATAGCTTACACATGCGGATGCAGTGCTAACTGTGTTAAAAATTTTGGAAATTTGTTAAAAGTATTGAAAAATCTGTCATAGCAATTGTAAAAAACTGTAACTCCATTTCATACAGTAGATGAGATTTGGATACTTTCTCAGACTGTGAAGGTAACCACATGGTGGAGGCCCAACCATTGTTTTGCTGCACCATAAGCATATTCAACATAGAGTGTGTTGGGGTATAGCTCAGTGGTAGAGCATTTGACTGCAGATCAAGAGGTCCCCAGTTCAATCTGGGTGCCCCCTGCAAAGATGTGTGTAGGCTATCAAATAATAGTAGTTGTTGATACTTGAAAGAAGCATGCATGTGTAACCAAGGTCAAAAATCTATATTAAAAGAGCTCAAACTTTATTAAGAAGTCAATTCATTCTTGTTGTCTCGAAAACAATTAAATTGAGGTAAAGAGAAAAAAATGGGAGTTATTTATTAAAGGAGAGGAGGTTGGAGGTGCTCTCAGCCAATCAGGAAGAAGCCCGGACTGGTGACCTGCCACGGAGCAGAGTTCACTTCCTTTTTGAGCTGAGGGAGAACGTAGCAAAACCTTGGTTGAACGATACCTACCTTGTGAATTATATTGACAAAAGTTGCTAAAAGTGATATAAAAAACGCTTGGACGGTCTAGTGGGGAGCCCTGGACCTGTGAGCGTGCAGTCGGAGAGACCTGACGCCTCCCTGAGAAGAAACGCATTGGTGAGCGATTGTTCTACCAGGTTAAGCGTTAGCCGCTAAGCGCTAGCCGCTAAATGCTAGCGCGCATGTAGCGCTAGCTGAGATGCTAACTAGCACACATGTCAGACACCATTCACAAGCGCTAGAACCATTAGCTGGGGTTTAGAACTGCCAAATTAATTCAGCGTTGTGCAATATGTTGCATAATTGTTATAAATTTGACTGTGTTGATTTAGCACTTAAAGCACTGTGTAATCTGTGCACTTTGAGCATATTAAGTTATGTTTTAATTATCTTGAGTGTTATATTTTATTTGAGATGGTCTAAGCATGCCCTCATATGTCAGAGGGTACACAGACTGTTATCAGCATACTAGTATGGTATTTGTGTTCTAATATTTTGTGTAAGTGATACTTTGATATGATATTGAAAAGGTTTTTCAATAATTACCTCTAGGAATATTGTGAGGATGGTTGTACCAATATGGTAATTTCATGTTACATAATTGTTCAGTTAACATGAATTATATTCTACAGTTCATGATTGAAGCTAAAACAAATGTTCTGACCTTACTCACTGTAGGTCAGGTTTTTTTGTTGGACCCTGTTGAACCTTTGATCTCACTGGAAGTTGGAGCCTGGATGAGACTTTGATGGCGAGCCCCAGCCCAGTGGAGAACTAGAGATACGGCGCCTGCAGGATTTAGCACCTCATTTCACACAACACAAACACACGCATACCAACTGCGCGGTAGTAGGACAAACTTTCACATTCACAGTGGATTGAACTGAACCTGATTTGAAGTGACTGAAAACAGAAAC
>NW_022605341.1:0-9865 GCF_008692095.1 Etheostoma spectabile
ATTGGGTGAAACATATGGCGCATTCGTCTTCTCCATCTCCTGCATCAGTAAATCTGTGATCGATACCGTGGTCTATTTAAGAAAAGCCGTGAAGTGCACTTATCCTGGCTATCTACACCTGGCTGGACATAGCTCCACCTGTTCATCCTGGCTCGGCAAACGTGCAAACCGATTAAGCCGCGATTAGCAGATCACACTAAGTCAGGCTGCTCTTTCTTATCCTGGATATCTTTATTCTACTTTGTGCAACAGGCCCCCGGTCTAGACCGGACTCTGGGATGTTATTTACAGAAACCCAACAATTCCCACCAAGAGCAAGCACTAGGTGACAGACGGCAAGGATACACTTCCTTTAAGAGGCAGTAAACCTCGAGCAGAACCATGGCTCAGTGGGGGGGGGCATCTGCCTCGACCGTTGGAGAGAAAATACAGACAGACAGACATAAGAATTTTAGCAGAGGTGTAGAGCAGGAACATGGAGGCAGCAGGTGACTCCAACCACAGATCCAAGCCAGAAACACCTGCAGGAAGAGAGAGGAGGAGAGATGAGATGGGCGAGAAAACACAAGACTCCAGGAAAGAGTTGTTACAGAGTTAGTAACATGCATTAATGGATGAGGTTGCATACAGATGGAGAAGGAGGAGGAGAGAGGTGCTCATTTAGGGCTGCACATTATCGAATTTAATCGCGATCACGATTTTGACTTCCCACGATCAAATTTGCGTGATCAAGCGATTATTTTTTTAAAGCGTCATTTCATTGAACCTCCGGGTTTTTTTGCAAAGCCAATCTCCCGCTCCATAAGCCGTCTGCTCATGAGCCAGTCAGAGTAGTTCACTGCACCCCGTGCAGCTAAGTTTCAGATGTAGACAGTCACAGAGGACAGAGTAGCGTGAGGAAAACTCAACAGATAGCAGTCGGTAATACGTCATCTCAAGGTTTACCAGTTTACCAGTAAACGCAACACTTTGTCCCATTTGTTGTTTTTCAGACACAACAGTGACCAGTGCTAGTTAGCGTCTGTTAGCTGTTAGCTAGTAGCGTCTGTTAGCTGTTAGCTCTTCTAGGACGCACCGGTGCTAATGTCCTCGCATTCCGCTGCAATGCTGTTTATATGATATGGTTAATTTTTGCGTTACATGACCCATTTCGTCTGTAAAGCCGTGCCTGTGTTTGGATCTTTCTACGCTCTCTCGTCCTACTCTCTCTCTCCTCTTACTCTCCGCGGCCCGCCACACAGCGGCCGCCGGTCCACACTTCTGATGTATGTCTACATTTTTATTTTTCATTAACACAAGCTGTATATTGTTAAGTATGAGGGGGCAAACCTGTATTTGTACCAGTGTTTTCCGCGGGTAACTGTTATCGCGGCCGCTACGGCGAAGAACACAGAAGAAGTTTTTGAATGCAGCTAACTTCAGTTGGTAGAGTCACACGCGTGGGAGACGGAGCTGCTGTACCGAAGCCTGGACCAGGACCAGAGATGTGACCCATGGCCAAATATCATAGTTCATAAAAATGCAGCGCAGTGAAGATACAGACGTTTATACACACGACGTGTGTATCCGCCGTTCGACCCGTGCTGACCTGTTCATAATGAGTCAGCCATCTCTCTGTGAGTAGCGTCCATCACACTCCCTCTCGCAGTTATAAATAGCCTATGTGACAATAAAATTTGTTTGGTTAAAATCAACAAATAATCGTGAGAATAATCGCGATCAAATTTTGATCAAAATAATCGCGATTATCATTTTGGCCATAATCGTGCAGCCCTAGCTCAATGCATCATGGGAAGTCCCCCAAAAGTCTAGGCCTATAGCAGCGTAACTAAGGGATGGTTCAGGACTCTCCTGAGCCAGCCCTAACTATAAGCTTTATCAAAGAGAAAAGTCTTAAGCCTACTCTTAAATGTGTAGACGGTGTCTGCCTCCTGAACCCAACTGGAACCTGGATATATCAATCCAAACTTTATTAACACACAGAGAGCGTAACCATGGTAATGCAGCAGGGGAACTTAGACACAGACATGCAGTGAACTATGCTTCTGGTTTTACTTAGCTCGCTCCACCATGGCGCCTTACTAACTCACTCACTCTGTCTGTTGATATACAATGCAGATCAATGGAGATGCATGTAATTTTGGGGGGGCTGTATGAGGCCACCTTCCTTTCGACCAATCATTACATCTTTGTATGTAAAACCTTTACATACAGTTGTGTTCATAATAACAGCCGTGTTTTTAAAGAAGTGAATAATGCTCAAAATCCTTAGAATAGCTTTTAATTCCATAATACCAATGCATTGGGAACACTGGCCGTTGATTTCCAAATCAAAACATGACCACCATGGATCAAGTTTGTGTTAAAAAAAGAGAGGATATTAGCAGTATTTGCATTTTTCTTTACAAACTCAAATGTGTACTATTTAAACTGAAAAATGTGTCAGGTTTGAATCCCTGCACTAATATTTAGTTGCATAACCATTATTTCTGAGAACCGCTTCATATCTGTGTTGCACGGAGTCACCTGTGAACAGGTATTCCAGCCCAGGACCATTGAACTACATCCCATAATTCCTCTGCATTACTGGGTTGGCCTCAGTAACAGCATTTATGATGTCACCCTACAAGTGTTCTCTGGGATTGAGGTCCGGGGGTTGGGCTGGCTGCTCCTAACATCCATCTGGTTCATCTGGAACCAAGACTTTGCTCCTTCCTGGTGTGTTTGGGTCCTTGTCTTGTTGAAAGACCCGTTTCAAAGGCATTTCCTCTTCAGCATAAGGCACATGACCTCTTCAAGTATTCTGATGTATTGAAACTGATCCATGATCCCTGGTATGTGATAACAGGCCCAACACCACAGTATGAGAAACATCCCATAACCACCATGCTTTACTGTCTTCACAGTGGACTGGGGCTTGATTTCAGTGCAGGGGGGTCGGAGGACAAACTGTCTGTGGCTCCTAGACCCAAAAAGAACAGTTTCCCTCTCATCAGTCCCCAGAATGTTTTCCATTTCTCCGTTGGCCAGTCAATGTGTCCTTTGGTTGTTTCCCACGTTGTTGCAAGCATTAAATTTATAAACATGCACAAGCAGCACATCATTTGAAAGCTTAAGTCTCATGATTCCATCAAGCCCACACAGAAGCAATAAGGTGACTCACAGCGGTTATAATCATGTTATGAAGTAAGGAAACAGAAAGATTTGAGTCTAAGTTGAGTGTTTTCCAACCTGTCTTCTTGTGTCTTTAATCAGGCGGTGAAAGATCGCCAAAAACTTTTTTTCCCTTCATCGCCAACTCTCCAAGGTATTAGAATATCCAAGCTTTGTAATCCAAATGAGCTGTCCCCTCACAATCTTGTAGTTTTCTAGCCAAGTTTCGACGTGGAGAAATCTAGATAGATCATCATTTCTGGGTTTTGACAGCTTGTAGCTTATTCCCTCGGCGCGCTACGAAGTCACTCCGTACACCACCAGACTCTCTGGCTTCTGCAGATTTTACTTTGTTCCCAGCCAATCGCTTCAGTCTAACCCGAGCTGTCCCTGAGACAAGCCTATCAAGTTCCACAGTCCCCATTGGGCCCACGTGGGAAGGATTGACAGTTTTTCCTTCCAGTTAGAAGTAGAGGTTTATGAAACCGGGCTCCCTGTGTAGCCAATAAGCAGACGAGTTGACGATACCAAACATGACCAGAAAATATTAACCCTGTGATGGCTCCAGCTGTGTCAAAGCAAAATGGGCCTTCTTTCACCATTTCACAATTTATAATTACTTAATCCTATAAATGTATGTATGTAGTTATTTCAGGTATGTGTGTGAGTGATGTGATGTGTTTTTTGTGTTTGAGAAGTTTTGTATTTGCACTTTTTTGGCTTTTTGGAATAGGAAAAACGCACAGACATATCTGTATAAATAAATTTATATAAAATCCATTTAATGAGTAAAATTTTTCTGGATTTTTTCTGTTCTAAGTTTAGACATATGGCTACGGTACTATTTTTGGATATAGCCCATGTAATATGCTTACAGTAGTGCTTTTTATTAATTTTACAGATGATTTACTTGGACGTAAATAGAAATTCTCTATTCTAATCTCTTTAGCTCTTTGTCAGTACGGCCTAGTGTCACAATGCCACTAGAACACCAATTGAGTGTTAATTTTCCAATAACCTCAGGGTCATCCCAGAGGGCAGAAGAATGTGGAAGTGCATCACTTTTTTGGGGTAAAAATGTAGGTGAGAAAAGTGTTTCTAAAGAGGTTAAATATGTATTTATACAGTATATAGATTAAATATGGGCCATAACTGACAGATACCAGTGAAAGGTAAAAATCGGTGGAAAATGTTACATTTACACTTTCCCAGCACTAAAAATCCCGGATTATCCCCCATGTGTACCGGCTGGCTAAAGGCTGGCAACAAATGGAGGCCACCATAAAAATTGATCAAAAGTAGTTTATTTACCACAAACTAATAAACACTGGATGTTACATTTCCCATACTGCAACTCCATAATAGTGATGTTGGCAATAATTAAAGGTAATGCATCTGTCAAACATGTTCCATAGACATGCTCTAAATGTTGTTTCTAGTTTAGATAGAGCTCTACAGCATGGCATCTCACTAACTCACTCTCTTGGTTTTTCTCTGTTGGTAGAAACCGAGAGGAAGAGGAGTCAGACGTCACCGCTGTCCAGCACTGTGACAAATCCTTCCCATCAGGATATTTAAAGATTCATCTGAGAGCTCACACTGGGAGAACCGTACGCTGTGATCACTGTGGGGTGGCTTTCACAGCACAGGGTTCCCTAAAAACACATCAACGCATTCACACTGGAGAGAAACCTTACAGCTGTGAACAATGTGGGGGCAGCTTTCACAGTACAGGGTTCCCTAAAAAACATCAACAAATTCACACTGTAGAGAAGCCGTACAGCTGTGAACAATGTGGGAAACTTTTCTCTTTTCTCGTAGTAGCTACCTTAAAAAACACCATCGCATTCACACTGAGAGAAGCCTTACAGCTGTGAGCAATGTGGGGAAACCTTTTCTCATAGTGTAACCTTAAAGCTCACCAGCGCATTCACACTGGAGAGAGCCGTAGGCTGTGAACATGTGGGGAAACCTTTTCTCGTGTAGTTACCTTAAAAAACACCAGCGCATTCACACTGGAGAGAAGCCGTACTGGTGTGAACAATGTGGGAAATGTTTACTCATAGTAGTCACCTTAAAAGACACCAGCTCATTCACTCTGCCCTCGTTGTGAACATGTTTCAGAGCCAAGCTGTTTCCTCCTCCTCATGCCCTGATAGCTTTATTGTTCTGATCTTCTCTCCATGTTTGAAGGCTGACCAGCAGTAACTTTATCTTCTGACCAACATGTATGTTATTGTGGATCAGCTGGACTGTTTTCTCTTTCCTGCCTTTCCTCAGAACCCTTTCCATTTAGGTACCAGAATCTGTGCCTGAACCTATCCTTTTAACAAATATATTTTTTAAATGTATATGTTAAAAAAAAAAAATGAGCACAAAAAGACAGTCAGCAAAAACAGCTTGTTTATTGCTATATGGTCCAATTAAATGTAAAAAATATAAATGTAAACATATTTTGCCAGTAAATTGCTGCTAAACAACAAAAACAACCACTAGGTGGAAAGAGGCAGCGCTGGTGTTTCAGTAGCACCGAAATCCCCGTTACTATTCGGTCCGATAGATACCGGGTGTTACGGCACCGTGCCATACTAGCACTGGGTTTCGTCTGACATTTCATATTTTTCGTGACTGAATGTGGTTTTAAATCTGTTGAGGTCTGTTCAGACTGAAGTAAAGTAAGACCCTGATGATGTCATACAAAATCAGAAAATAGAAAGCAAACAGCTGATTTAGTCCATCTGACTTGTAAAATAACATTGATTGAATTATTTCAAATGTTTTGCAATGTGGAACAATTAAATACTAAATAAAGAAATTAACAAGGCCTTGTGCTGATTATTTGTGACCTAATTTGGTGGATTTATCCTCCTGCCGTTTCTGTGTTTAATGTTGTATATGCTTCAAAACTTGTAAATGCAACTGTGGTGGCTGGAAATCAAACCTGGGCAAAATGATTGCACTGCTATGGTATAAATCATATGTGACTCTGTGACATGGCTATCCTTAACATGACTGGTGTATAAATGTGATCTGAACCATACTGTATAAATAATGGATTTAGCTCAGGTTCTGAAAAGTCAAACCAATGCAAAAGCAAAAGACATGAAGACGTCTTTCAGATAGGAGACGAAATGTCTTTGGAGCAGCTTCAACCAAGTTTTCAGTTCTGACAGTCATTATGGTTCTTAGAGATGCCCAACGCCAAGTTGGAACAGCCATCAACCATTCTCACAGTAAACACCATTCAACCACTCCACAAAGGTAAATAGTTGGGTTTCCCTGTTGTTAAATCAGAACTTAAGACGTCTTTCAGAGAAGAGACAAAACGTCTTTAGAGCACCTTTAAAGCAAGTCAGGTGGTAAGAGGACATAGTTCTCACTTCAAACCATAAGTCTGATTCCACTGGGGATTGAACCCAGGACCTTCTGCGTGTAAAGCAGACATGATAACTATTACACTATGGAAATTCTTTAATACTGTTATCTTTAACATGATCAGAACCATACTGTAAATAAAATGGATGGAGGTCAGGTTCTAAGAAGTGAAACCAATGCAAAAGCACTAAAGAAGTCTTTCAGATAGACGATATGTCTTTGGAGCAGGTTTTTTTTTATTGTCAAGTGTCTTTCACTCCCTTTTTTAAGACTTTTCAAGGGACGCCTGCAAGACGGTAACAGGACATAGTTCTTACTTTAAACCTTAAGTCTGATTCCACTGGGGATTGAACCCAGGACCTTCTGTGTAAAGCGGACATGATAACTACTACACTATGGAACCTCTGTGATACGCTTTTTCTTTACATAATCTGCATATAAATGTGACCTTAACCATAGACTGTAGCATTAGCTGTACTGTAGTACCGTTCTGCGATGCCATGTTCATCTGCTATGCTCTGCGGTGCCCAGCTACGTCCTGCTGTGCCTTGTAATGCCGCACAGTGTCCTGCTATGCCATGAACTATTACAAAGAACTGCTACAAATTACTATTTTTTTCTTTTTTTTTTCTATTTTTGTTATTTCCACTCTTTATTCTAACCCCAACCCGTCAGACACCGCCTACCAAGAGCCTGGGTCTGTCCGAGGTTTCTGCCTAAAAGGAAGTTTTTCCTCGCCACTGTCGCACTGTTGCTTGCTCTGGAGGAAACTACTAGAACTGTTGGGTCCTTGTAAATTCTGGAGTGTGGCCTAGACCTACTATATCTGTAAAGTGTCTCGAGATAACTCTTGTTATGAATTGATACTATAAATAAAATTGAATTGAATTGAATTGAAAATGCATGTGCAAAACACAATCTATGATCAATACAATATAATGTCTATTGTGTAAGGGCATACCTGACACATCTAAAATAAAAAGTTAGCTGATGATAGTGTTTCTTTTGTCATTGTGTTATGATTGACTCTTCCTGTTGGAAGAGAACATGTGTTAGTGTTTGGAATAATTATTTGATTTTGAAACAAGTTTGCAGTGTTTTGTTAGACATAGTGTGTAGTGTTAGTGTATTATTGTATTGTGAAAATTAGTTTTGGAGTTCAGTTTACAATGTGTGATTTGAGCATGAAATTTACTGTTTTGCCAGTTGTGTGTTTTTGTGTGTGTGGTGTGTTAAGAGTTAGGAAACTTGTTAAAGTATTGAAAAATTTGTCATAGGAATTGTAAAAAACTGTAATAGTATAGCTTACACAGCGGATGCAGTGCAGTGCTAACTGTGTTAAAAATTTTTGGAAATTTGTTAAAAGTATTGAAAAATCTGTCATAGCAATTGTAAAAAACTGTAACTCCCATTCATACAGTAGATGAGATTTGGATACTTTCTCAGACTGTGAAGGTAACCACATGGTGGAGCCCAACCATTGTTTTGCTGCACCATAAGCATATTCAACATAGAGTGTGTGGGTATAGCTCAGTGTATAGAGCATTTGACTGCAGATCAAAGGGTCCCCAGTTCAAATCTGGGTGCCCCCTGCAAAGATGTGTGTAGGCTATCAAATAATAGTAGTTGTTGATACTTGAAAGAAGCATGCATGTGTAACCAAGGTCAAAAATCTATATTAAAAGAGCTCAAACTTTATTAAGAAGTCAATTCATTCAATTGTCTCGAAAACAATTAAATTGAGGTAAAGAGAAAATAAATGGGAAGTTTATTTTAAAGGAGAGGAGTTGGAGACGTGCTCTCAGCCAATCAGGAAGAAGCCCGGACTGTTGACCTGCACGGAGCAGAGTTCACTTCCTTTTTGAGCTGCTGGGAGAACGTAGCAAAACCCTTGTGTTGAACGATACCTACCTTGTGAATATATATTGACAAAAGTTGCTAAAAGTGATTAAAAACCGCTTGAGACGGTCTAGTGGGGAGCCCTGGACCTGTGAGCGTGCAGTCGGAGAGACCTGACGCCTCCCTGATGAAGAAACGCATTGGTGAGCGATTGTTCTACCATGTTAAGCGTTAGCCGCTAAGCGCTAGCCGCTAATGCTAGCGCGCATGTAGCGCTAGCTGAGATGCTAACTAGCACAATGTCAGACACCATTCACAAGCGCTAGAACCATTAGCTGGTGGTTTAGAACTGCAAACTTAATTCAGCGTTGTGCAATATGTTGCATAATTGTTATAAATTTGACTGTGTTGATTTAGCACTTAAAGCATCTGGTAATCTGTGCACTTTGAGCCATATTTTATGTTTTAATTATCTTTGAGTGTTATATTTTATTTGAGATGTTCTAAGCATGCCCTCATATGTCAGAGGGTACACAGACTGTTATCAGCATACTAGTATGTATTTTGTGTTCTAAATATTTTGTGTAAGTGATACTTTGATATGATATTGAAAAGGTTTTTCAATAATTACCTCTAGGAATATTGTGAGGATGGTTGTTACCAATATGGTAATTTCATGTTACAATAATTGTTCAGTTAACATGAATTATATTCTACAGTTCATGATTGAAAGCTAAAAACAAATGTTCTGACCTTACTCACTGTAGGTCAGGTTTTTTTGTTGGACCCTGTTGAACCTTTGATCTACCTGGAAGTTGGAGCCTGGATTGAGACTTTGATGGCGAGCCCCAGCCCAGTGGAGAACTAGAGATACGGCGCCTGCAGGATTTAGCACCTCATTTCACACACACAAACACACGCATACCAACTGCGCGGTAGGACAAACCTTTCACATTCACAGTGGATTGAACTGAACCTGATTTGAAGTGACTGAAAACAGAAACTCTGAACTTTAAATCACAGCTGTGGGGACTTGGTTATATTTTATTTTTTTACTTACCCGGGTAAAATTTTGTGTCATCTGATAGTGTGTAATTGTTATGTTTTTTTTTTGGGCTTATCCTTCTCGTCTATAAATTAAAAGAGAAGCGTCTTTGTTTTCTCAAAGCAAGTAAACTGTTGTTGAGTCATTCCTGGTGTATTGTTTGGTTAATTCCTGGGCTCCATAGACGAACATAGAACTTCTGATCTTACTGGCCATAGATATTTATCATATAGAGTAATCCCTTTCTGTTCACCCCCTCTAAAGGGTTACAGTAGACTAAGACGTCCTGTGACACAAACTAAGCGGTCAGCTCTGTCTTTTATACCTCAGACTATCAGACAGCACAACAAGCACTTTAAATGTACATTTTTTACAGTTTCTATTTTACCGTATTTATGTACTTGCACTGTAGTATATTTGTTGTATTATACTCTGGTTTTTATGGGTGTTACG
>NW_022605342.1:0-21558 GCF_008692095.1 Etheostoma spectabile
AACTCTGGTGGTTTTCCTGGATATGTCGGTACAGAAGAAATAATCACTAGATGTCATTTCAGAGTATCTGTAGGACAGAGTAACAGAGCTGTCTTCTAAACTGTTCTCTTCTTTCTTTGATGGTGTAAGTTCACAGATGACTCCTGAAGGAAAAGATAACTCTGTTAGTTCTTATTGTATATTCATTAATCAGTACTCCATAAATAATCCACATTAAGATCACGCTGCTTGATCTAACATACCTGTGAGGATGGAGAGAAACATCAGCGAAAACCCCCAATGCTGCAGTGGCAGCATGTTGAATAAAGGTAATGTTGATGGTGTGTGTATTGATCTCTGTTGAATCTAGAAGTTCCTCTCTCTTCTATAGTTCAGTAACAGTTCAGCTCCTCCCTGAGTCTCTCCCTCTCCTCCTAGATCTGTATCTTCATCTCTCTGTTAAGCTTCCTCTGGTTAACAGACTGGGGCATTTCTACCATTTTCAATTTTTATTTATAGTATCAATTCATAACAAGAGTTATCTTGAGACTAGGGCTGTAACAATACACCAAACTTTGGATTGATACGGTTCACGATTTTTGACCCATGATTCGATACAAACCTTGATTCTTTTTTTTGGGGGGGTAGTAATACAATGTCCACAGTCAGCCCCCAGCAGCTAGCAGCCAGCCAGGTCAGCACTTAACTCCGGTGCTAAGGACGCTAACGGCAGTTTACTGAACCGTTGGGCAACAGACCCAGACACCCGAGTTAGAACATCAGCCACTTGTAATGTTAGCTAGCTACACCTCCGATAGCATTACCGTCTGTACAGTTAGCTAATTTTACCTGACAAAACAGGACTAATGCACCAAGAGAACTACTAGTAATTTAACGTGTTGGGCGTATAGGTCCCGGCACCGGGATTTATCTTCGCCGTTTTTCGGAAGTGCTGACTTCCGTCATAAATTGCAAGCATTAAACCGTCATAAACACGCTCAAGTCATACATCGTTAGAAAGCTTAAAGTCTCATGATTCCATCGAGCCCACACACAAGCAATAAGGTGACTCACAACGGTTACAATCATGTTCTGAAGTACAGCAAGACAGACATATTCGAGTCTAAATTGAGTGTGCTTTCCTACCTGTCTGCTCGTGTCTTTAATCACAGCGGTGAAAGATCGCCGAAAACGTGGTATTCCTCCTTCGTAAACATGTAAAACTATTAGAATATCCAAGCCTGTAATCCATAATTATCTGGTCCCCTCACAATCTTGTAGTTTCTGGCCAAGTTTCGACATTCAAAAATCTAGGTAGTGCATCATTTCTCGGTTTTGATGGCTGTAACTTTTTCCCTGTGCGCGCTAGAAATCATGTCGACACATCATTGTAATCTGTGGTGCCAGCACGTTCGAATGAACCTGGTTGCCAACCAATAGCATGATTCTATCAAAAGATACACTCAAACTAAACCAACCCTATCGTTCAGCTCCCATTGGGCCCTCGTGGGAAAGAATGACAGTTGAAGCCACCAATTAGAAGGGACCGGCCATAAAACTGGCATCGCTGTGTAGCTAGTAAAAAGACGAGTTGAATGGTACCAGACGGCCAACAAAAACTTTCCCTGAGTTCACTCCAGCTGTCTGAAGCCAAAAATAAGGCTGTCTTATGGCATTTCACCCATTCATCAAATTATGATTACTTATTATAAATCTATGTATCTACTTATTTTAGGAATGTGTGTGAGTGATGTGGATGTGTTTTTGTATTTCAGAAGTTATGTATTTAGCACTTTTTGGGCTTTTTTAGAAATAAGAAATTAGACAAACGCACAGACATATCTGTAGAAAAACATTCATATAAAATCCATTTTATAAGCATTTTCTTCTGGATTTTTCTGTTCAAAGTTGAGACATGTGGCTAGGGTACTATTTTAGTATATAGCATTGTAATATGCTTACAGTAGTAGTGCTTTTTATTAAGTTTTTTTTTTTATTTTTTAGAGGATTTACGGACGGAAATAGAAATTCTGTGTTCTAACCTCTGTAGCTCTGTGTCAATAAGGCCTAGTGTCACAATGCCACTAGAAACAACAAGCTGAGAGTGTTAGCTTCACAATGAACTCAGGGTCATCACAGAGGGCCAAAGCATGTGGAAACTGCAGCATGTTTTAGGGGGTAAAAATTTAGGCGAGAAAATCATATATTTTCCAGTGTGCTTCAAGAGGTTAAAGATGTGGTAGCAAGGGATCTGGATGAGAGTAGCAGGCATAGCAGGGCACTGCACGGCATCACAAGGCACAGCAAAGCATAGCAGGATGTAACAGGGAATCGCAGGACGTGGAGCAGGACCACGCCGACAGCTGCAAACAGGATTTTGGATTCTACCTGATCCAAGGAAACATGCTGGGGAAGAAGACAACATAAGGAATCCTGGGAATGACTCCCCAGAGCAAGGTTAGTAACAAGCATTTCTGGGACATGGAGGCACACAAATGGAAAGATAGAAAGATAAAGGAGAGAAGAGCTCAGTGTGTCAAAGGAAGTCCCCCGGCAGTCTAAAACTATTACATCATAACTAAGAGAGACAGGGTAAAGAGAGGAGCCTCGTCGGGCTGTACCGCCCTGTCTCCCTTTAGTTTTATTATATTAATAAGTATGCTGTAAATTAATCTGAAGATTATGAAGAGAAGCAGAGAAGAAAAGGGGTGCCATGTCTGTGGCTATACACCCTCCCCCGCCGGTCTAGGTAAATGCTGCGACTCCTCACTCCCTAAATATATACTTTATACTTCTCTCAGTTACACTGCTAAGGTAAAGTGATTCTAGACTACATCATATTGAAGGTTAACAGAGTGTGTCTCCCTCTGGTGGACGTTGTGGAGTATTGTGTTGTCTTTGCTCCAAAGGTTTTTGTACAGAGTTTTGGTGTTTCCTGTCACTGTGGGCCTCACAGCACAGTAGTACACAGCAGAGTCTGGCCCTGCAGCAGAGGAGATGATCATATGGATTATTTTCTGCTCCACTTCAATCTTCAGTCCAGGGATTATTTCGTTTCCTACTTGTCCTGAAGCAGAGTGTGAGATGAGGAACTCTGGTGGTTTTCCTGGATATTGTCGGTACCAGAAGAAATAATTATTAGATGACATTTCAGAGTAACTGTAGGACAGAGTAACAGAGCTGTCTTCTAAACTGTTCTCTTCTTTCTTTGATGGAGTAAGTTCACAGCTGACTCCTGAAGGAAGAGATAACTCTGTTAGTTCTTATTCCTCAATCAGTACTCCATAAATAATCCACATTAAGATCACGCTGTGATCTAACATACCTGTGAGGATGGAGAGAAGCATCAGAGAAAACCCCAATGCTGCAGTGGCAGCATTGAATAAAGGTAATGGATGGTGTGTGTATTGATCTCTGTGAATCTAGAAGTTCCTCTCTCTTCTATAGTTCAGTAACAGCTCAGCTCCTCCCTGAGTCTTCCGTCTCCTCGTAGCTCTGTAGTCTCTCCTCTCAGTTACATCTAAGGTAAAGTGATTCTAGACTACATCATATTGAAGTGTAACAGAGTGTGTCTCCCTCTGGTGGACGTTGTGGAGTATTGTGTGTTGTGTTTTTCCTCCAAAGGTTTTTGTACAGAGTTTTGGTGTTTCCTGTCACTGTGGGCCTCAGAGCACAGTAGTACACAGCAGAGTCAGACAGCTGAAGCTTCTGGATCTCCAGAGGAAAGGACTTATCCTTTACTGTAGCATCAACTCTCTCTTTCTCTTTAGAATTATCAGTTTTTACAGAGAAACGTTGCAGCAGCATCTTTGGGTAATCATTTTCTTCTTGTTTGTACCAGAACCAAGTTTGAGGTGGAACAGTTGTCTCAAATGTACAGCCAAGAGTAAGTGTCTCTCCTTCAGTAGTAATGACATCTCCTGGTGGCTGGATCACTCTGTCTTCTCCTTTACACTCTGGGGAAGAAGAGAACATGCAGAGGAAGAGATGAATCAATAAAGATGATTGATTAAAGGAGAAAATCAGCATGTTTCAATAGTTTACCTAGCCAGAGAGTCAGAATCAGGATGTAGTCAGCCAGTGTTCATGTCTGCAGTGAGAGGGGGGGGAGAGAGAAGAGCATGATACTCTGATGGATCTGGGCTTCACATCATCTCCTTCCTCTTCATCATCTGTGAGGAACTCTCAACATTTTGTGATTGTCCTGAACAGAGTGTGTCTCCCTCTGGTGGACGTTGTGGAGTATTGTGTTGTCTTTGCTCCAAAGGTTTTTGTACAGAGTTTTGGTGTTTCCTGTCACTGTGGGCTGCAGAGCACAGTTAGTACACAGCAGAGGTCAGACAGCTTAGCTGAGGAGATCTGCAGATCAACTTGATTCTCTCTCATTCAGTATAGCAGTCAGTCGAGGTGAGGAGGTTAGCTTTCCACTACTGAGGTGGTTTTGTATCAGTGATCAGGAGAAGGAACTGAGGAGCTGATCAGGATCCTGTCGAAACCACTGGAGATTTTGAGCTTTAACTGAATAGGTACAGGACAGAGTAGCACTACGGCCTCTGATGAAAACACTTCAGCACTGCTGGCAGTAATCTCATCTTCCATCGTGTTACCTAGTGAGGAAAACAACATGTTAGATTTACACCGCTGCTCCAAAGTCACATCTCCAAATTTGGAAAACATCAATCTGACATTTTTAAGTTCAGCAAATGATGCTGTTAACAATGTATAATCAGTTATTAGTGATAAAGTGATACATCTAGATTGATGTTTTAGAAATGTGTAACTTTGAACTCCATCTAAAATCTGAACTGGATCTGTAAAACTTGAAAATGTCTTTATATTTCAGGATTTATGATCCAAACCATCCGTACCTATGAGAGAAAGCAGAAAAGAACAACTGCAGTGAGTTTTTCCATGTCTGCAGAGGTGAAATGCTGTTTTGAAGGTTCAGATGAATAAGTGTGTGAGTTGTTTGGTCTGATGTTCACAGCTGGAATCAAACAGTTGTCTGTCATGAAGCCACCTCTGCAGTCAGGAGGAGGAGACTCAGATGTTGACTTACTTTCATTTCTCCAAGTCTTCATCACAACTGGGTTTCATTAGTGAAAAGAATCCAGACTGGCTCATGAAATACTCTGAAGTTGAACAGAGTGTGTCTCCCTCTGGTGGACGTTGTGGAGTATTGTGATGTCTTTGCTCCAAAGGTTTTTGTACAGAGTTTTGGTGTTTCCTGTCACTGTGGGCTGCAGAGCACAGTAGTACACAGCAGAGTCTGACAGCTTAGCTGAGGAGATCTTCAGATCCATTTTGGTTTTATCCTCACTCACTGAAGAAGACAGTCCAGGGATTGGACTTGTCAGCATTCCTCCTGTCCCTAAATGAGAGATGAGGAACTCTGGTGGTTTTCCTGGATATTGTCGATACCAGAAGAATCTATCAGCACCAGCTGCTTGTCTGGAGTATCTGTAGGACAGAGTAACAGAGCTGTCTTCTAAACTGTTCTCTTCTTTCTCTACTGGAGTGAGTTCTTCACAGCTGACTCCTAAAGGAAGAGATAACTCTGTTATTTCACGTTGTATTAGACATAATGAATGATTCACATTCAGCTGGTTTTGTAATTAAAGTTCTGCATGAACTTTTTCAAACTGCGCAATTTAACACACCTGTGAGGATGGAGAGAAACATCAGAGAAAACCCCCAATGCTGCAGTGGCAGCATGTTGAATAAAGGTAATGTTGATGGTGTGTGTATTGATCTCTGTTGAATCTAGAAGTTCCTCTCTCTTCTATAGTTCAGTAACAGCTCAGCTCCTCCCTGAGTCTCTCCGTCTCCTCGTAGCTCTGTAGTTTCTCTTCTCTCAGTTACACTTCTAAGGTAAAGTGATTCTAGACTACATCATATTGAAGGTTAACAGAGTGTGTCTCCCTCTGGAGGACGTTGTGGAGTATTGTGTTGTCTTTGCTCCAAAGGTTTTTGTACAGAGTTTTGGTGTTTCCTGTCACTGTGGGCTGCAGAGCACAGTAGTACACAGCAGAGTCAGACAGCTTAGCTGAGGAGATCTTCAGAGGAACTGACTTTAACTTGGAATTGAGTGTAGATGAAAATCTGTCCCTGAACTCATCTGGTGTGTTCCCCTCATCCCCTTGAACGCGCATCAGAATGAATTTGGGTCTGTTGTTTCCATCCTGTTTGTACCAGAAGAGATTATTATTAGTTGATCTGCTGTTATATTGACAGCCAAGTGTTACTGCCTCTCCTTCAGTAGCAGTCACATCTCCTGTTGGTTGCAGCACGTTGTCTTGTTGTGCTCTGCATTCTGTAAAACAGCAACAAACAGAATCAGTGTGCTGTTAAAGAATCATATCAATGTTGGATTGATATCAAAGAAACAGAGTTGTGTTCATACCAAGGCTCATAGCAGCCAGCAGCACTGAGATGAACAGAGGCGTCATATCTGCAGTGTGGAGTAACTCTGAGCTACAGCAAGTAGAAAGAAGGCTGGGATCTCTCTGTTAGTTCATCAACAAGTTGGTGGATTAGAAGGAGGACCTGATCACAGTGACAGGGCTCATTCACAGCCCGGGTTATTCCCCCTGCTGACAACTTTACACTACACACATTTGTTGGTCTCTCTCCTTTCAGTGTAACTGTCTTTTATGAAGTGATCTTTAAAATGTAACGATGTGTGCACGTCTAGATGTGTTTGTTAAAAGCGAGCAGCAGCATTCTGAACAAGTTGAAGACGTGAGATGGAGGTCTGATTCACACTAACATAGAGACATACACACACACACACACACACACACAATCACACACACACACACACACACACACACATACACACACCAACATAGAGAGCGTTACAGTACTCCAACCTTGAACTAGTAAAAGCATGAATGGCCTTTTCTAGGTCGTGCCTGCTCAGAAAGGGCTTAACTTAGCTGCAGGCAAAGTTTGAAAATGCTCATTTTAACAACGTTACTGATCTGCTTATCAAATTTCATGCTGCAATCAAAAGTAATCCCCAAGTTTTTGACAGCTGATCTAGTGCAAGATGCCAGAGCTCTCAAACTCAAAGCTGGACCATTCTTCATGCCTGGAGTACTGAAAATAATACTCTGTTTTACTTAATATCAGCGATACAACTAAGCAGGGAGTCTAGTGCGACACTGTCATTTGATTTCATAGGCAAATAGATTTGCAAATCACTGCATAGCAATGAAAAGACAGGTTGTGCTTTCCTTTAATTGCCCCTAAAGGCAGCATGTACAAAGAAAACAGAATAGGGACAAGAATGGATCCCTGTGGTACCCCACAAGAGAGGAGCAACTAATGAGAATAGGTCCCTAATTATAAAAGAAAAGCTCCTTTTTGACAGTTAGGAAATGAACCAGAGGAGCATGGATTTATGACAGAGTTAGTAGCATTAAATAAAAATCTAGGTTCATGGCAACTGCTAGCTATGACAGAAGAGAGATGCTGTCTCTTTGCCACCTTCACAGCATTCTGGTATGTGGCTAGAGTGTCCCTTAATACACCCAGGGACACGTGTACACTGTCTTTCTTCCATCCTCGTTCAGCTTGTCTGCAGTGTTGCCTCAGGGCCCTTGTGGTGTCATTTAGCCAGGGGTCCTCCTTAGGTTTAACAGCTTTAATACGATAAGGGGCAATAGAGTCTAGGATTTCAGTGCATGTGGAATGGAACTCAGAGAGAATGTTATCTGGGAAAGAGGGAGAGACCAGACCATTCTTTACATAAAACTGTGAGCCCACAAACGCAGAAGCAAACTCTCCAGCTGAAGAGGAGGTGATGCAGCGGCGCCTAGAAGCTGAGGAGCAGAATGTAACATACCTGCTATAATTAAAATAAATTGTGATTCTAGACTACATCATATTGAAGGTTAACAGAGAGTGTCTCCCTCTGGTGGACGTTGTGGAGTATTGTGTGGTCTTTGCTCCAAAGGTTTTTGTACAGAGTTTTGGTGTTTCCTGTCACTGTGGGCCTCAGAGCACAGTAGTACACAGCAGAGTCAGACAGCTTAGCTGAGGAGATCTTCAGAGGAACTGATCTTATCTTGGAATTGAGTGTAGATGAAAATCTGTCCCTGAACTCGTGCTTTGTTTTCCCCTCTCCAATCTTAAAGCGGCTGAGAATAAATTTGGGGCTGTTGTTTCCATCCTGTTTGTACCAGAAGAGATAATCATTAGATGAACTGCTGCTATATTGACAGCCAAGTGTTACTGCCTCTCCTTCAGTAGCAGTCACATTCTCCTTGGTTGCAGCACGTTGTCTTGTTGTGCTCTGCATTCTGTAAAACAGCAACAAACAGAATCAGTGTGCTGTTAAAGAACATATCAATGTTGGATTGATATCAAAGAAACAGAGTTGTGTTCATACCAAGGCTCATAGCAGCCAGCAGCATGAGATGAACAGAGGCGTCATATCTGCAGTGTGGAGTAACTCTGAGCTACAGCAAGTAGAAAGAAGGCTGGGATCTCTCTGTTTAGTCTTCATCAACACTAAGTTGGTGGATTAGAAGGAGGAACCTGATCACAGTGACAGGGCTCATTCACAGCCCTGGGTTATTCCCCCTGCTGACAACTTTACACTACACACATGTTGGTTCTCTCTCCTTTCTCAGTGTAACATGTCTTGTATGAAGTGATCTTTAAAATGTTCATGTGTCTTGTTTCCTGTTTATTCCCCAACATATAAAATGTCTGTGAACCTGCTACCTGCTTGGTAGTTCTTATAAAAAAATTTTTATAGTAATTAAGACAAGAAAAACTTTATTTTCTGTGTCATGTTACAGAAATTTGTCTTTGACAGGGCATGCTCAAATGACATAAGATACCTATAAGATATCTATAAGAACATAAAAGATACAGTACATATAGAAACAGTAACATAATCATTGACTGTGCAGACATACAAAATGCAAAAACAGAGCAAGAAGAAGTCTGAGTGGAGCTGTTGGACGCCGTCTATGTTTGGCTCTTCATTGTGCTCATGGCAGTGGGAATGAAGGATTCCTTACGTGTTTTCCGTGCAAAGAGACCTCTAGTGTCGACCTGATGGCAGCAACTGAAAGGATTGTGGGGGGGGGGGGGGGGGTCGTCAGTCCATCCCATTCTTCTCATGAACTCAATATCTCAGCAATGTCTGACCAAACTTTCTTCATCTTTGGAATAAACATTCACTTGAACTAAAGGATGAACTGATTAGATTTTTGTGGGTTTTCGTGCCGTGAATTCAAAACCACCAGTTTTTTCAAAGTTGTATTGGTTGAGTTTCTATTTGGGATGGAGATCAACATGTTGAACAATGGAAGGAGCTCATTGGAGCCTAATGGCTTAAAGGGTATGAAGAGGATTCGTCCTTTGTTGAAGAAACCAACCCTTGACCCCTTCTTGCCAGAGAATTACAGGCCCAGTTCCAAACTCTCCTTCTTTCCAAAATTTAAAAAAAGTTGTCAAAGAAACTTTCAAATGCTTGAAATACACAGGGTTATTTATTAATTTTAATCAGGTTTCAGTAAGCTGTATTCCACGGAAACGGCTCCCTTGAAGGTCTCAAATGATGTTTTGATCTCTTCAGATACCGGAGATTGATAGGTCTTGGTTCTATTGGACCTCACCGCCACATTGAATAGTGTGGACCACCATATTCTCATCGAGAGGCCAAATAACTTGGACATTTCTGGGACTGCATTGGAGTGTTTTTTTCTTATCTCAAGGATAGGATTTTCTAAGTCTCTGTAGGCGACTTTATGTCAGACATTGCTGCATTGCCTTGTGGGTCTCTCAGGGCTCAGTCCTGGGACCCATTTGTTTCTCTTGATACTTTCTTCCATTAGGACAGATCATCAATAGCTTCAGAAACATATCTTATCATCTCTATGCAGATGACATCCAGCTGTATTTTTTTATTTAAACCTGAAAGGCTTAATAAACTTACTGTACTAAACTGTGATTACAGTTTAAATGCAATTACAAACTTGTTGAAATGAAACAATTGCTTGCAGTTAAATGCAGACGAAACAGAAGTTTTGTTTTTTTGTTTTTTTTATGTGTCCCTGATAACTTCCAATCAGCGATCAGGCAGATCCTGGGAGCCTGGTCCTAATCTTCTAGATCTAGTCTGCGATATCTTAGTGAGATTTATGACCAATCAACAGCTTTTGATGCCTATATTTAGACATTAATTCGATCATGTTTCTTCCCCCTGAGAAACATAGCAAAACTCTGGTCCGTGTCAAAAAATGAAATGGAGATGCTCATACCTACCTTTATCTTGTCACGATTAGACTGCTGCAAGTCTCTTTTTACATGTCTTAATCCATTTTCTGTACTCTAATGACAAACAGTTCAGAATGCTGCTGCAAGACCCTTAGCATACTTAAATTATTACCAAAAGACGACAAGAGTCACTGGAATCATTTTCAATATATTTTGACTTGCGCACGGAGCCAGTACACTGCAGTAGGTACAGAGATTGACTGAAGAGCGAACTCCACAGTCTTCACTTTTTCCATTGAAATCTCCCCTCCTTGCTCCAATGCCCCAAACAGCTGTACTGTCTCAAAGCTCATTAAAACTCTACCTGGCCTATGAAGGGAGGGAAGCAGTCAAGACAGGAAGGGGGGAAGTTTAGTCTTGAGTGTCTGAAGATAGCTGGGGAGGTATGTGGCTCTGGGTGCTTGAAGATGGTTACTATAAGCCAGTAAAGGTTCAAAAATATTCACCTTAGAGAGTTACATTTTCTAAAATTTTCCATTACGAAAAAACAAAGTCCTGCTAACAGGTATTTTTTGTAGTACTACCTCAGTCAAGGTTCAAATATGCTGAGGAGATCCCATTGATTGGTCGGAGAGAATCGTCACTAATCACTGCATCATCATTGCTACGGACAGACGGCGGGGGGGCTAAATTCAATTTGCTTTCTGTCTGTGGCAACGAGAATCAAAAACACCCCTTCTGTGTGTGTCGCGTTAGGTCACGGCAGTCGCTATGACGACCAGCCACGGCCCGACTCACGTATGAGGCAGTTCTAATCTGCAATGGAGGAAGAAGGACGGGGTACCACGGTCGAGGCGAGCAGGTACCCTTAATGGAAAAACGCCATTTGAGTGTACCTTGGACTGGTTTTAAAACTGGAGGAGACTGTACCTCTCGGTCGGTGGCTCCTTAGCTGTGGAATGCTCTTCCAACAAACTTAAAGTCATTGGACGCCGTGGTCTTTTTTTTAATGAGCAGCCCAAAACCATCTGTTCACGCAGGCGTTTAGGTAGCATTTTAAACCTGTGACCTACTGTTTTTCTTTTTAATTTTGTGTAGTGTTTTCACTTCTGCTTTGTTGATGATTATGTTGGATTGTTAATTTGGTGCTGTATTATTTGATTGTGAAGCACTGGGAGACTGATGTCTGTGAAAGATGCTTAGTACATGAACTTTGCTAGCTTGCATGCTAGTAGCTAAGTCAGTGTTCATGTATCTGTTGTCATGGTGTCTTGTGTTTGAACCATCTTACAGTTTGTTTGTCATTGATGTGGATTTGCTGCTCATGTGAGTCCTCCCACAGTGTTACACTAGCAGCTGGAACCACAGGGACTCTGATAAAACTGGAATAATAAGAATCCATCTGATATCAAGCTGTGGTTTGAATACCACTTCCCTCCTCTTTGAAGAGTAGTCCCATATCTGTGTTCAGGTTTTTGTACAGCCTCTTCTACACTTTGTGTCACTGTGTTTCTAGAGCACAGTAGTAGAGACCTGTGTCTGCCAGGGTTAGGGTCTTTATGGTCAGTTCAGTTGATTTCACTGATGTTTTGGTTTCATATTTCTGTTTATCTGGGATATATTCACCACTTAATGCTCCTTTCCAGAGATAAACTGAGGTGCCTGAAGGTCTGAATGATGTCTGTACCAGTGAAGGTTTGGATCACTATCTGTTGTCTCATATCACATCTGAGTGAGACAGATTCTCCTTCTCTTTTACTGACTTCATCTTCTACAGGAGAGATTTTGTCTCCAGCTATTAATCCTGAAAAAGTAGAGAAAATGAAGCCATTAGACTAACATTTTCATGAGGCTGAGAGGAGAAGACAGAGGAAAATGTCAACTGTACATTGTTACTCTGGACAGGAACAGCTCAACTGGTCAGAGATTTCTGCTCTGAACTGCAGTTTATATAAATCTTTAGAAAATAATAAAACCATGTTGTTCTTTGTATCTTACCAAAGAAAAGAGCAGCAAGAATAATCCCCAGCCAATGTTCCATCTCTACAACAAGGTTTAATCAACAGGAGAAACTAGCTGATGTTCAACATCCAGTCTGAGAATTGTTCTCTTCACAGCTCCACTTCTTATTGACTGAATGGTGAACACAGTGCACAAGTAGTGCACCTCCTACTTGATAATGTCGCCCTCTAGTGGAGCTACAAGGTTCACTACAACAGGGTAGAAAAAAAGGCTTCCAGCAGCTTGGCAGTGTGTCAGCTTGTGTTTTTGTACAGAGACTGTGGGTTTGCTGTCACTGTGGGCCTCACAGCACAGTAGTACACAGCAGAGTCTGGCACTGCAGCAGAGGAGATCTGGAGATCCAACCATGCTTTTCTTCAGACAGTTTAGTAGAGAACTAGAGTCTGATTGGAGAGACTCTCCTGGTCTCGTAAAACAAGCCCTGAAATGTACAGGAGGAACTCTGGTGGTTTTCCTGGATATTTGTCGATACCAGAAGAAATCATCACCACTAGTAGCTTGTCTGGAGTATCTGTAGGACAGAGTAACAGAGCTGTCTTCTAAACTGTTCTCTTCTTTCTCTACTGGAGTGAGATCTTCACAGCTGACTCCTAAAGGAAGAGATAACTCTGTTATTTTATGTTGTAGAAGACATAATGAATGATTCACATTCAGCTGGTTTTGTAATTAAAGTTCTGCATGAACCTTTTGAAGCTTTATACTCTAACATACCTGTGAGGATGGAGAGAAACATCAGAGAAAACCCCCAATGCTGCAGTGGCAGCATGTTGAATAAAGGTAATGTTGGTGGTTGTGTGTATTGATCTCTGTTGAATCTAGAAGTTCCTCTCTCTTCTATAGTTCAGTAACAGCTCAGCTCCTCCCTGAGTCTCTCCGTCTCCTCGTAGCTCTGTAGTTTCTCTTCTCTCAGTTACACTTCTAAGGTAAAGTGATTCTAGACTACATCATATTGAAGTGTAACAGAGTGTGACTCCCTCTGGTGGACGTTGTGGAGTATTGTGTTGTCTTTGCTCCAAAGGTTTTTGTACAGAGTTTTGGTGTTCCTGTCACTGTGGGCCTAAGAGCACAGTAGTTACACAGCAGAGTCTGTGCTTTAGCTGAGATGATCTCCAGATCAACACGTTTCCTTGTCTTGTTAATGTGAGCTGAGAAAATCAGAACAGTTGGATGAATTGATCCTCCCTCTGTGATGGAGAGCAGGAACTCTGGTCTGGATCTCTGGTATTGTCGGTACCACTGGATACTGTAGATAGCTCCCTCATATGTACAGGTCGGTTGATGTTCTGCCCTCTGCAACATGGTCTTCACTACTTTCTGGCTTTATGCTGTTCATGGAACCCAGGGCTGCAAAATGAGTATTATTCACGTCAGTTATCATTACCTTCCACAGATGAACCTCTAGTTGTGAAATATGTGGTTAATACAGCAGCTTAGATGAGACTGTGATCTCTGTTCTAACACTCACCTATAAAGGGAGAGAAGAGTAAAAAGAGGTAAAGCAACATGTCTTTGGAGTTGTTAAAGCCAAACAGACAGCAGATGAGCAATGTTCCTCCACTGCAGTAGAATGAACAACTAAACAGCCTCTCTGATGGGCAGCCCTTCTTCTCAACATCCAGCTGATTGGGCGTTTACTTCCTCAGACATTTCTGCTCTGGAGACACAAATCATCTCATTGGTTGAGTTAAAGGTCAGTGGGCGGGGCCAGAGAATAACCTTTTACTGAAAGTCAAAAAGATGAAACAGCAGTGAAGAGAATTAATACCTTTGGTGGATGTCTCTGATGTTGGTTGAGTTGTTGTGTGATTGTCTTACAGTTTAACAGTGTGTCTCTCTCTGTTGGACGTTGTGGAGTATTGTGTTGTCTTTGCTCCAAAGGTTTTTTGTACAGAGTTTTGGTGTTTCCTGTCACTGTGGGCCTCAGAGCACAGTAGTACACAGCAGAGTCAGACAGCTTAGCTGAGGAGATGATCAGAAAAACTGACTTATCCTTGACTATAGAATAAATTCTTCCTTTGTGAATATCTCCAGCATCTTTGCTCCAGAGTAGACACTTAGCATAAACTTCGGAGAGCTATTTTCTTCTTGTTTGTACCAGAACAAATAAGAATAGGTGTCACTGGTCTCAAATGTACAGCCAAGAGTAAGTGTCTCTCCTTCAGTAGTAATGACATCTCCTGGTGGCTGGATCACTCTGTCTTCTCCTTTACACTCTGGGGAAGAAGAGAAATGCAGAGGAAGAGATGAATCAATAAAGATGATTGATTAAAGGAGAACAATCAGTATGTTTCAGTAGTTAACTAGCCAGAGAGTCAGAATCAGGATGTTAGTCATCAGTGTTTCATGTCTGCAGTGAGAGGGGGGGAGAGAGGAAGAGCATTGATACTCTGATGGATCTGGGCCTTCACATCATTGCTCCTTCCTCTTCGTCATCTGTTGAGGAACTCTCGACATTTTGTGATTGTCCTTAACTGTGTGTGTCCCTCTGGTGGACGTTGTGGAGTATTGTGTTGTCTTTGCTCCAAAGGTTTTTGTACAGAGTTTTGGTGTTTCCTGTCACTGTGGGCTGCAGAGCACAGTAGTACACAGCAGAGTCTGACAGCTTAGCTGAGGAGATCTGCAGATGTATTTTGGTTTTATCCTCACTCACTGAAGCAGACCTTCCAGACTTTGTTGCATTTTGCGTTCCAAAGTGAGAGATGATGAATTCTGGTGGTTTTCCTGGATATTGTCTATACCAGAAGAAATAATCAGCAGAACCTTTGGAGTATCTGTAGGACAGAGTAACAGAGTTGTCTTCTAAACTGTTCTCTTCTTTCTCTACTGGAGTGAGTTCTTCACAGCTGACTCCTAAAGGAAGAGGTACCTCTGTTATTTTATGTTGTAGAAGACATAATGAATGATTCACATTCAGCTGGTTTTGGATTTAAACCTTTTCAAAGCGCATAATCTAACATACCTGTGAGGAAGGAGAGAAACATCAGAGAAAACCCCCAATGCTGCAGTGGCAGCATGTTGAATAAAGGTAATGTTGATGGTGTGTGTATTGATCTCTGTTGAATCTAGAAGTTCCTCTCTCTTCTATAGTTCAGTAACAGCTCAGCTCCTCCCTGAGTCTCTCCGTCTCCTCGTAGCTCTGTAGTTTCTCTTCTCTCAGTTACACTTCTAAGGTAAAGTGATTCTAGACTACATCATATTGAAGTGTAACAGAGTGTGTCTCCCTTGGTGGACGTTGTGGAGTATTGTGTTGGTCTTTGCTCCAAAGGTTTTTTGTACAGAGTTTTGGTGTTGCCTGTCACTGTGGGCCTCAGAGCACAGTAGTACACAGCAGAGTCAGACAGCTGAAGCTTCTGGATCTCCAGAGGAACTGATGTCTTGTTGATTTTAGCATCAAATCTGTCTTTCTGGAACCTGGAGCATTAGATTTTGTTCCAATGGTATCACGTCTCAAAATAAATTTAGGAGAGTCATTGACTTCTTGTTTGTACAGAACAAATATGCATTGGAGACAACACTGGTCTCAAATGTACAGCCAAGAGTAGTATCTCTCCTTCAGTAGTAATGGCATCTCCTTGGTGGCTGGATCACTCTGTCTTCTCCTTACACTCTGGGGAAGAAGAGAACATGCAGAGGAGAGAGAAAGAATCAATAAAGATGATTGTTTAAAGAACATTAGGTTAAAAGAGTGAATAATCTGGATTTTCATTTACTGCTGTTTCATCTCAGAAAAAAATATATATAACGTATTTAGCATGTAGAGATACCAACAGAAATGATGTTTTTCTTTTTCTGCATTAAAACACTGTTTATCTTACCAAAGAAAAGAGCAGCAAGAATAATCCCCAGCCAATGTCCATCTCTACAACAAGGTTTAAATCAACAGGAGAAACTAGCTGATGTTCAACATCCAGTCTGAGAATTGTTCTCTCACAGCTCCATTCTTATTGACTGAATGGTTGAACACAGTGCACAAGTAGTGCACCTCCTACTTGATAATGTCGCCCTCTAGTGGAGCTACAAGGTTCACTACAACAGGGTTAGAAAAAAGGCTTCCAGCAGCTTGGCAGTGTGTCAGCTTGTGTTTTTGTACAGAGACTGTGGGTTTGCTGTCACTGTGGCCTCACAGCACAGTAGTACACAGCAGAGTCTGGCCCTGCAGCAGAGGAGATCTGGAGATCCATTTTGGTTTTATCCTCACTCACTGAAACAGACAGTCCAGACTTTGTATTTTGCATTATTTCTCCTGATTCCAGATGAGAGATGAGGAACTCTGGTGGTTTCCTGGATATTGTCGATACCAGAAGAAATAATCAGCAGAACCTTTGGAGTATCTGCAGGACAGAGTAACAGAGCTGTCTTCTAAACTGTTCTCTTCTCTCTCTACTGGAGTGAGTTCTTCACAGCTGACTCCTAAAGGAAGAGATAACTTTGTTATTAGATGTAACAGTTGGACAAATTTCATTCTTACAAAGTTTCAAGAAAATGATTCAGTTATGACAACATTGCAATCAAACTAGAAAATGCAGAATATAACTTGCCTGTGTAGCACCTGGAATGAACCTTATCGAAAGTATTTTGTTTGGTTTACAGCAAACATAATTTAGCTGCATTCTGTTTAGTAATGCATTGAAGTATGCAGTTCTTCATCCTGCCAGTAGGGGGCTAGCTGTGTAGTGGTTTGTGGTTCAAACTTACTGTAATACATGGTAAGAAGAAGACACTTTTGGCAAAGAAGTTGAGGCCGTGTAGTAAAGGAGAGACACGTTTGGTGTGTGTCCGCGGTAGTGAACTCGAACTCGCTGTGTGAACATCCTACTGTGAAGGAATAAACTGAACTTTATACACTACTATCAGCGTCTCCGTCTGAGTGGTGTAACAATTTGGAGGCACCGCTGGGATTCCTATCAAGATGAGGATTACTCTGCAGCGAAGAAAAAACACGGTAAAACACCGGTGTGTGTGAGCAAGGGACACGAGGTAGCTTAGCTTCCAGAGCTAACAGTTACAGTTAGCTAGGACGACACCGAGCCGTTTTATTGTTTTTTGTAAAGGAAAAAGTGTATCGGGTCACTAACACGAACAGCAAGATGTCGGAACACCGTGAAGACTTTCTTTGGAAATTGAAGAAAAGTTGATTGGATTAACCGTGAAAGAATTACATCGAGTTGTGAGAACTGTAACATTGCGGGTGAAAATTACCAGACGTTACAGGTAAAACTCGTCGTGCACTGGTTAAGCACGTCATAACTTTTGTGAGCGCGTTGAGCTCCTAGAGAAGGAGGACGAAGGTATGTCTGTGCTTTTGCAACTGAACGACCTGCTCGACACACTCCGGGACAACCCGATGACCTTGACCGGCTACGGGTACGCGGGAGCGGCCGACGGCGTGAAACAGCAGCGGTGTCCATGTATGCGGACGGCGTGGAAACAGCTCTCTCACCACAGCCCGCATCGGAACAACCACGAGGAAAAGGCACACCGTTTCCGTCGTTGCTGGAGCAAGGAGTTCTGGGGACAGCGGGGCACAATGGGACTCAACGCGGGAGGCAGAGAGTCCATGAGTAACAGCTTCTATGCTCCTTCAAGGGGGTCAGAAAGGACTTCAAAATAATGGATATGTAGGTGAGTCAACCTCAAAGGACACTCTTAGCTTTAGTAGCTTGGAACATCAGATTGAAAGTGGGCTAAGGAAATGCTATCTGAATTTAAAATTGTGAGGCAGTTATTTGTGCTGTGAGGCCTGGATTGAAACTGAGGAGTTATCTGGAGGGGAAAAGAACCTTACGCTTGTATCCTTAGACAAATACTCAGAGCTCACTATGCAGAAAAGGATGCAACTGTATTGTACCAACAATTGACAAAAGCTGTACAGGGACCTGGGGAGGAAACCCACTAGTTTCTGGTCCGAGTGCTGGATCTGCGCAAAAGGTACTGTTTGCATCTGAGCGTGCCCAGTCTGGCCTGAAATTAACAAAGAGCAGTCCAAAGCCAGTGTTCACAGTCCATCATGACAGGCTTGTCAAACGACAACATAAGAGCAGAAATGAGAATGTATCTGCGGGATGAGGAAAGTAATGATGAGCTGCTGTTACAAAAGATGCAGGTTGCGCAATATAATGAAAATGAGAGGATCCAAAAGATTAAAGCCACCAACAAAACGCTCATCGGGCAAATCTGAACACAGTAGAGAGGAGTGAAGATGAAAGTGTCTTTCCAACAACTGTGCTTGCAGCTAAACCTAACAAACCCGACTAAAGAAAAACCCCTATTTACAAAAATGGAGGAGAACAACACAGCAATCAGGGAGCTTACAGGCCAGGTGGCATCACTGTAAAAACTGTCCAGCACGAGAGACAAGCGGGCGACATAAACAGAGGCAACTTACCTGTGAATGCTCCTAGGAGACAAAAAGACAGTTGTGTAGCATGTCAGCAGGACAACAAAAACTGCAACCATGTGTTTTAAATGTGGCAGTGACACACATTGGCAAAAGGGTGTAGAGTAGGGAGGGACAAAAACTGACGGGAAACTGGCGGAGTTGTGACTGGGGGACACGCCATAACCTCAATAGCAATGTCCCAAGAAGATAAACACTCAAAGCTGAACCCACCGATAGATGCTATACATTCGCTTGAAAGGAAACGAAAAAGACAAAACTGCCCACCCCACAACATGTTATTCTTCAATGTCAAATGAAAAGCAGAAAGATCAATCCTCTCATTCAGAGAATGCTGGTACAAAACACAAACGAGTAGCACAGCTGGTAGGCCGGAAGTGTCTGGTCTGGTGTAAATGAATAAGGTTAAGACGCTAGGTTTGTGGGACACAGGGGCACAAGTATCAGTCATGAGTGAGGCATGGAAAGTCCCAAAACTTCCTGATGCAACAATCCACCCAATCAGTGACTTGTTAGACAGTGAGCAAATTCTGGATTTAAGAGCAGCCAACGGCTCAAAGATTCCCTTTCAGGGCTGGGTTGAGGTTAGTCTCAATCTGTGTGACCCAAAAGGTCAAACATCAGAAATGATGAGGTAATAGTTCCGGTGCTTGTGACAGGGACGTAGTACAAAGACCAATAATAGGGTTCAATGCCATTGTTGAATATGATGAGAGGAGAAAGCCAGGTGCAGCACAAGGAAAAAGTAACTTTGCTCAGACAGTCACTAAGACTAGGTTCAGGAAAGGCAGAGGCACTATTAAATCTGATCCAGGGAGCTACCAGTGACAATGCTTCTTACCCAGTCAGAACCGGACGCGTGTCCATTGTAGTCCCAAGGGGACAAGTCAGTGTATTAGCTGCCCTGTAACAACGGATCTCAAAGAAACACTGAGGCTCTTTGAACCTGAAGAGAATCTTTCTTTGAAGAGGGATTAGAAATCACTTGCCAGCTGGTAAATATGTCCTGCTCCTCACGTAAAGTCAACATCTATGTCAGAACTGCGACACAGCATGACATCTCGATGCCTGGTAAAATTATGATAGGGAGCATACAGAGAATAACAAACTGCTATCCGGTATACCCAGAGGAGCACCATGTTAATCAGTAGTTATTGATAATGCCCCAGTCCAACATAATATACCATGGAAAAGTCACAGAGAGATAAAAAAAAACCAACAGTGGGATCCTCCTGTCAACTTAGACCACTTGACCATTGAACAACAAATGGTTGTTAAACAAATGCCTAGAGAAGAGTCAAGTGCATTTGCGAGGGACAAGATGAAGTTGGTTTTATTAAAAACTACAAATGGACATTGTGCTCAGCGATAATGCCCCAGTAGCTAAAACATAGATAATGCCATACCACGACCATTGTATGAGGAGGTAAAAACCCACATACAGGACTTGTTAAAAAAGGGGTTTATACGCAAATCCACTTCCCCATATGCATCTCCAGTGGTTTCGTGAGGAAACGGGATGGAAGCCTAAGACTATGTAGTTGTTACAGAGGGCTTAATAAAGAGACAATCCCAGACAGGCACCCTATACCACGCATCCAGGAGATACTTGATGGTCTGGGTGGAAATGCTTGGTTCAGCGTGCTGGACCAAGGCAAAGCTTACCACCAGGGAAACATTAGCGAGGACTCTAGGAAATCACAGCCTTCACAACCCCATGGGGTCTGTATGAATGGAACCGGATTCCATTGGCCTAACTAATGCACCGTCAGCCTTCCAACGCAGTATGGAAGAAAGCCTTGAAGGACTCAGAGACAGATATGTATTCCTTATTTGGACGATGTCTTGGTGTACAGCAAAAATTCTCTCAGCATGTTGAAGACATGAGATCAGTCTTAAAACGTCAACAAGCCTGGGGAGTCAAGCTGAGCCGGATAAATGTGACCTGTTTAAAAATGAGGTGCGTTATCTGGGAAAAGTGATCTCAGCTGATGGCTACAGGATGGACAATAAAGAGGTAGCTGCAGTACAAGCGCTCTTAAAACGAAAAACTACTAACATCAGAGAACTCCGGAAACTCCTAGGGTTCCTGGGTACTATAGGAGCTACGTGCAGGATTTTTCCCGTCATGCCAAAAGCCTGTGACCTGCTCTCTCATCAGACATAACCCAAAATACTCAGTCTAAGTCCACATGTCGCCCAGCGGACAGGACAAGCCCCCCCAATCAGAAAATAGAGTGACTGACACACACAAAAAAGCATTGAACTATCTTGTGATGTCTTGACTAACCCACCTGTAATGGCGTATCCCAGATTTGAGGATCCTAAATTTTGCATGTTGACGCTTCAGAGGAGGGACTGGGAGCAGTCCTTTACCAGAGACAGGAAGGCAAACTGAGAGATTGGCTATGGCTCACGGACATTGACACCAGAAAGAGAAAATTACAGATACATTCGGGGAAACTGGAGTTTTTAGCACTCAAGTGGGCAGTTACAGACAGGTTTAGAGACTATTTGTTTAGGCTACCTCTGTTAACTGTATACAGTGACAATACCCTGTATTCTGTCCTGACGAGCCAAAATAAACGCAACAGGACATCGCTGGGTGTCCGAGCTGGTGAGATTTTAACTTGACGTTAAAGTACCGTCCGGGGAAAGTGAACACGGACGCAGAATTTCTGTCCCGGGCACACTGTGAGTATGGAGGCATTAATGAGGGGAATGCACGGAGCAGGTGGGGCCTGAGGTACGTGTGTTTTTTTGTTACAATATTCAATGCAGTCGAAAATCGAACGAAACATGAGGTGGACTGGATCTCAGCAGTGACCTGCCCCGTATGTGCAAGAAATAGCTGCAGATGAACCAGTCAGACATAAAGAAACACAGCAAGAGCTACTGAAGGCGCAGCTGCAAGACACCGCCAT
>NW_022605343.1:0-9602 GCF_008692095.1 Etheostoma spectabile
GTAGAGTATAGCTCCTTTATAAAAATAAGAAAGGTAATGTGAGTTTACACTTTTCACAATTAGGGGCCGGAAGTTGGAGCTATTAATTATTTTGTTATATATAATAGCTAATTTAATTTCAGTTTTGCTTGAATATACAGCTACACATAATTTGTTTATCATTAGTATTTTTATTTGGGTTATTTTTTAGGTGCATGGTTTGAAGGCAGGCAGCCTTAGCCAACCCACACACAAATAAATGCTGTGCACATTGTTCACACAGGTGTCAGAATGACTGGATCTCAAAATTTACTTACACAAGCAAAGCTAATATCATATGACTGAATTAATCTGATCATTTACGGTATATAGATGTATACAGGGCCGCCTGGTAAACTGTCAAGAGTGTGTGCATACCATGTTTGTGCTCCTGTTGTAGCGTCCATGTTGTCTTTGTTGGTCGGCAGAATCACTGGCACTTAATGTACAGAGGAAGCAAACTTCCCACACACGGCCACTCTGTTGTTGATCAATCTGCGATTTAAAGCAGCACATAAAATGGTTTTAAAAAACACATAATGATACTGGTTACACTATACACATGAATCTCTTTGGACTGGACGAAGCACGCAAAGCGATACATTTGTTTTGTTTAGGCTTGTGGGAAAGATGATAAGACTGTAATGCTCACTAGTCAGCCACGTGCCATGCACCGCAGGTTTCTACCTCGTTCCAATCGCCACAGCTGTTTAGACACTCGTACTAATAAACACGCTAGTAGTCCTAAACACAACCACGCATTCATTTTCAAACCAGTTGTATGTTTTTTACCAAGACACAAGGAATATTCTTTCGCATTTTACTCAGTTATTTATATTGACTGCCATTTCATGTATGAAGTTAAGAAGCCTGCCTGTGTCTGTCATCGGGCAGTGGGCAGAGAAACATGGACAGAGTGGAGCGGAGACTCGAAAAGAAGAGCAGACAGATTGAGTCATATACTTTAATACAGCAACCAAATTAGACTGTATGAAATGTATTTGATGCCCAACCCTACTGGTGCCAGTAATCTAATACAGTACACAAAATTGTCTACTTTGACTCAAGTTACAGCTAACCTAGCGCTAGCTTGATGCTTGGTTGCAAGGTGCTACCAAATGCTAAACATGACATTTTTAGGTGACCAAATGTTCCACTCACTTTGATGAAATTGAAAACACACATGAGAGGGTCAAAAATTAAGATGAAAACACGGACAGTCCGACCAAAGATTCTCTATTCATAGAGACCATGTGACATCACTGCTTTGTCATCGCTATTTTTTGTGTCCGGTCACAACTATGAGACCCACATATAACATTACAAGACCTAAGTAACCACAATTACCAGAAGAAATGGATATGCTAAACACACTAGGGTTGCACCATATGCGGAAAATATCTAATTGCGATCATTTTGACTGACTGATTGTGATATAATTCCCTTCATTCTTTTTCTCTGTCATTATTCCTCATTTTCATTAAAAATTAACATTGAAAGAAATTAAAATGATTAGTGTGATTTTTACCAAACAAAGATTTTTTTCTTTAGTTTGTAGATAGAACGTTGTAGGCCAGGACGTCTCTGCAGCACCACAATGCTTAATTCAGGTTGTTAATGGCAAAATTTATGGTTTGACATATTTTTGCCATTAACAAATATGGCGATTTGAATATTGCACTAGTCCATATTGCGATTCCTCTCCATGTTGCACCCAAAGTTATGCCCTTGCTTCAGATTTAATATTGGACATATCTACATATCTTTATGCAAACCCTAGATCATATTGTTAACCAACTTTAGGCAATATATTTGGATTTGCACCTCTGGTATTTTAGTTTGTTATTCTCTTCTTTATATTTACTCCCATTCATTCTTTGATTGCAACGACTGCACGTAACATCAGTAAGTCGATTTTAATTTAGCCTTTTTAATTTCTATTGTATTATTTGCAATGTTTAAATTATGTGGTTTGATACTTGTCCTGTGTCTGATATTTCTGACAAAAACATAATCTTCCCTTGCTTGTTGAAGTCTGTTTACCAACAACGCAAAGACGCCACACATCGCTTTATTTAAAGTGTTTCTCAATTTGTCTTTACTCTAACGAGAAAGTAGACTTAAAGCTGAGGATTAACTTTGTTTTATGATAAACGTGCATCTGGTTAACCGAACTCCCACGCTTCTCTGTACTTTCTGTGGTAACCATTGCGCTGACAGGGGCCCATACAGCTTTACGTAAACCTGTAACGTTCCACACAGGCGCGGATTAGTGGCTTAATTATTGGAACATGAAAATATTAGGTGCATTATGCCGCGCGACAACATCGTAATAGAAAATGAATTTGTGAAACGGCCATGGCTTTCTGTGGAGCGACATGTTCCATTGCATTAGCTTAACACTATGCTAATGCTAACTAATGTGTTCCATCCATGTGTGTAGCCTACATCGTTTAAGAGATTTGCGTCGGTTCCCTTAAACCACATATCGTGGCATATATGCTAACGTTACACTTCATTTCACAGACTTAACATTTATAGATGGGTTATTCACCACGGTTTACCTTACTGTTCTTGCTTGCTGCCACGGCCTGTCTATGCCACAACCAACTCTTCTACTGTATCTGCTTTACGGTAGTACGTTAGACATTTGGACATTTGCAGCCCATTTGTTGCTGTGGGTTCACCTGTCACTGTTTCTTTAGCTATGGTTGTCGTACCATAGCATATAAAGAGTAGTACGCCGCATCGACCGCTACTGCCTATTGGCGCCGACGAGCCGTGGGCCGCCATCTTGGACCGGTCACCCGCTCCACTCATGTAATGTGTTTGGGCAGCTGAAATGAGCTGTCAGCGCGTTTAATTAATCAATCTCACTGAATACCGAACTGATTTTCATGTTTTTTTTTGCTAAAAAGGTCATACTGTAGCTATGAACAGGACACATGGTTAGGCGTATTTTAATATTCATAATGTGCTTAACAGTAATAGAATATTCTGATATGATATAAAGTCACCAGACGTCCGAGATCAAAACTGGGAACATAATCACCGAAAGGGAGAAGAATGGTGACATTTCCAGTTTGACTATCAATCTATATTGAAAAACCTAATGTGTCTTTAAAACAGAACAGGGACAGAGGTAGTTAGTGAATATTGCAATATCAATATGAATTCCGATATTTTTAAACATATGTAAAATTACAAAATAGATTCATAAAAATTAAACAGTTTTCTTTATTCAACTGACAGTCATACATTAGTGCTGCTTCTGGACACGCAGAATAGGTCATACTCACTTATGTAACAATCTGCTGTATAATGATATTGCGTTTATATGTCTTGCACCCCTAACAAAGCACGCGTACCAGTACTTGTTTAAAGTAGCAGGATGAAATGAAAGTGGCAGTTTTTATTTAAACTGCACATTTACTTGGTTGAATCTCCTTAAAAAGTCACAAATCTTAAGTTATGCAGCAATTTTCAAAACACAGATACAAAATGCTTTACAGAACCCAGAGTGAAAGCGATGAGATAAAATGCAATCACAAGCACAAAGAGTTATGAACACAAACAAACAAACAGATTTACAGTAAACCGACACCAGCTCGCTAAAACCCCTGAAAGAGGACTGTTTTGCAGAGCTTCTTTCTCGTGCTCCCTTTCTGCAGTTCAAGAGAGGTGAGTTTTGCAATGTGGTGCAGCCTTATTTTGAAAAACACAGACACAACCAATGACAACAAGTCAGAATGATGGTTGTCGATGCCAAACTGTGTCTCCTCAATGTGTTCCTCAAGCAGAAAAACGTCCTCCGTTCCAACCTCCTCCCGTACGATGTGTGTGACTGTTGACACATTGTCGAAGCTCGGCGGATCACCTTCTCTGCAGCTCTCAGCACCTTACTATAATAATAAAAATACATTGTATTTATATAGCTCTTTACACAGTGCTCAAAAACATTTAGAACAGATAAAATAAAGCAACCTTATATACAAAGACTTTTAAAAAAAAGAAGAAAATCAAACCTTCACTGTGCCTCGTGAAGGAATCACTAGGCCACCATTGTTTTTCAGGGTCAGAAGGTGGTAGCTGTTATTAAATGAAGATGGTACAGCATCTCTGACCAAGCTCGCACGGCACACATCACAGGACAGCTTGACATTGATATTAAACGAGATCGCTCCAGTCAGCAGAAACAAGCTACAATGTACGTTATAGGATATTGTCCAGCTTGTATTTACGTTCGTAAAAGTGCTCGTTAGCTGCTGCTAACAGACTCAGATTAATATTCTAAGTGTCTGACAACATGATGAAAGGATTTCTAAGGAGGTCGACCATCTGTAAAGATTAAGATCCTTTTTAAAACATAAAAGTCCGCGAAATTGCGTTCGCTAAACCCACCAGACTCCATGTAAATAATCAGTGATTTTAGCATCGTAAAACACGGCTTCTAACACCTCTCTGAGCACCGCTGGCTCTGGCGGTCTGGAGTCTGCGGGGTTGGGTGTGCGACTATCGGCTACGTTTGTGTCATCATTTTCTTTCTTTCATTCCAATTTCGGGTCTGTCCGTCACAGTGAAAACCGGGACATTTACGGGGACAGGTCCAGCCGGGACAGGTCGTCAAAATCGGGGACTGTCACCGAAACCGGGGACGCCTGGTCACCCTACTATGGCAGGGACATAACACCGGGTGAACAGCAGCCGGTACAGTAAACATAGCCTAGCTAGCTAGCTGGCTACGATGTCAATACAGTAATATCAAAGACCCTTGATCCTTCTCAACTCTCTGGTAATATTCTATTCACAAAGTACAACCAATAGTACGGTAATGTTAAATCTTACTTGTGAAAAGTAATCCCCCGAGCCCTGTTTTCAATGGTCCGCCGATTTGAACAGGAATATGCTGCACAGTGCTCTGGCATCTTGTGTCTTCTGCTGCTAAGCAACGAGTATGACCGGTCCAAGATGGCGGTTGAATTTCTCGCGCTGAGCTGCCAATGCGGCGTCTACTCTTTATAGTCTAGTAGCCAGCCCATAGAGCCCCATTGTGAACCCGGAAATGTTGAGTACACCAAAGTTTTATTGCAGAAATGTGAAGTATGGGTCCCCAGTATACAGAAAATGACGGATGCTAATTTGCATATGTTGAGCAATTTGCATAGTTAGCATAATTAGCATTAGTAGCTTAATCGTCCAGTTTGACCACATATTTTGCACTGTATGGCCAATTTCTACAATATGTAAGTGGTTTTAGAGGATGCTGATTTCTTTTCTGGCATTTTGAGATTTCAAAGAACTAATTTTAGGACTTATTGTGATTTATTTAGGTAAGTTCCAATTACTTTCAGGCGTAATTATAGGTTATTTTTATGTTAAACACAATCTTACATTTCAGAATTAGCAGAATTGGCCAGATCGACACTAGATTTTGCACTGTGCCATCAGTTTCTCTACAATATTGGAATGATTTAAGAGGTTTAAGAGGACGTTAAATTCAATCTGGCACTTTCAGACTTCAAGGTAATTCTATAACAAATTTGGATTCATTTAGACACATTTTTTATTAACTCAGGACGTTTAGGTTATTTTCATGGTAAACACTATAACCTTACATTTCAACAACTCTTGCTCTTTGATGTGAATGTTGATGACCTAAATTTGTTGACATTTTTTGAGGTTAGGTCATGTTTTCCTGCAAATAAGATGTGGCAGCTAGCTGTTGTAGTTGTAATAAGTATGTAGTAAAGCAAGGAGGGAGCACAGTCTAGTTTAAAGTAGTTGAAACATTTTTTATTATGGAAAACGTAATCATTAAGAGAAGTAGTTTCACCAAATAGCATATCATCCTTAAACAGAACGCCGCCGGTTATTAGCTCATAGCCATATCGAACAAGCTAATCACAAACCACCAAAACTTTAAGGAACAATAATTTTGTACAACATAACTTAAGTTGTGTGCTCTGCAACAGAGCTTGTTGGTAAACGATCTGTCCTGCGCATGTGCAAGATGTTCACCGCTGCACAGATGATACCATGATGAACGTGGATTTATGACCTTACGATACTGCACAATCTGTTCCCGTAGATAGTTAAAGAAAGTCCGTTCACCGCCACTGGAGAAGCTAACTGTATTTTAGCTGACAGCTAATTCTCAGCTAACCACCATCTGAGAGAAAGCATGTAAAAGACCCTCAAAACTGAAAATAACTGTTGAAATATATAACCAGCTGTACGTCAGTTCTACTTGTGCTCATTTAAGGAAGTTTTTCCCTCTCCACTGTTGCACTGTTGCTTGCTCTGGAGGAAACTACTAGAACTGTTGGGACTACTCTATCTGTAAAGTGTCTCGAGATAACTCGTTATGAATTGATACTATAAATAAAATTGAATTGAAATTTAAAATACAATCACGCGAAACATGGTCTTATTATTACTGTAAAATCTTTGTTTAGCTGTAGCTGCTTTTCGTACTGTTTACTTTGATAACGTTATTTAAGCTGAATCAAACTGTCAGCTGGAGTGATTAGTCAAATATCTGTTAGCTAAATTGATCAGCTTGCCGGTGTAGGCTAACCGTTCTCTTAGCTAATTCATGTTCCAGTCTGCATACAACCCAGCCACCAGATGTTGTCATTGCGTTCCAGCTCATTTATCGGGTTGGGCCATCGTCTGGGACAGTGGTGCATCTTGCAGCCAGCATAGGACGTCGGCTTAATTGTTACGACACCCAAACATTTGTTGTCTTTGACAGATATTTGCAGGTGTCTGCAAAGGACCATGAGAGACATAGAGAGCAGGACAGAGCTCCACAGAGTACAAGCTCTCCATTGACTACAACACCTCTACCTAGTAGCGAGACAAGTCTTGAAAAACAAGCACAACAAACAAAGGCTGAGCCAACTCCTGTGTACTTTCAATGTAGGAAATAATATCATGATGGTCAGTAAAGCTGACAGCATTGCCACTCTTGATGAGGCGGATATATCACTTATAACTTACATGTTGTCAGACATGGGGCTTCAACTGTTCACATTCTCAGTGATGACACAGATGTCTTTGTGCTTTATGCTTTATTGGTGTTAGAAGGCTGGTATAAATAACTAACGACCTACAGATAAATGGCACATTCTCAGCATAAATGCCATTGCAGAGATCTGGGTGACCAATGTTTCCATTCTGGTCCATGGCCATGCTCTTTCGGGATGTGATCCACCTCACTCATATCCTGTTGGGAAGGGGAAGGTGTCTGCACCAAGCCATAAGAGTCGTTCCTGTAAGCTTCTCCACTGCATTGGAGAGGCAGAAGCCCCAAGTTACAGATCACAAAAGCAACAAGGCTTTCATTTCTGGCTCTGTACAATCAGAGGAACTTTGTAACCTTGAATGCAGCCAGGTATGGAATTTACCAAAAAGCGCCAAAGTCCCCAGCACTGAAGTCACTAGCTTGCCTTCATGGAAGACGTGTCCCCCTACAGGCACTGCTATGGAAGCAGCAGACCATCTTTACTATCCTCTTCTTTTCTGTCATCATCTTCTCCAGACCCTTTCATCCCTCTCTTTGTGTGCTCTTGGTGTTGTAAGTATGATGCAGCCACACCTGCATTGCCTTTGCAGAAACACAACTGGTAGGCCTACAGGCCAGACCTACAGCTTACCAATGCACTTTGCTGATGTGCAAGGTTTCAACCCGGCTTTGCAACCACAGCTGACAAGGTAACAAAACAGGAGGAACAACTGGACTTGAATCCTGGGTGGGCATAATCAGTTCCTCTCCTTCCTTTAGACCCATAGTCTTATCCCATCCAAATAAGGAGATATCCACAGCTGGTGGATATCAGGCTGATGAGGCTGCCTTTGTTAATTAATTGTGAGTCATAGCGTTTGCTTGAAGTGGTAGCCAATGTGTGCTTTGTGTAGTGCGGGGAGGTAAGGCCCTCTTGGTTAGCCTTGCGTCTGTGGGCTGACTCGGTTGGCCGACCCAGACTCAATTCTTGCATTTTAACTGGGTCCTTGTTGGCTTGCGACTTGCGGACCAACATGGACAGCCTTTGGACGTTGCCCCTAGCGACTTACAGGGCCTGTCTGGTATGGCATATATAAAGTGTATATTTGCATAGTTTGTTGATGCACACATGGTGATGGGCTTAGGTGATGTCATCTGATTGGGTGTCCTAAATAGCTACCCCCATTAATATGCATTGTACAGTTGCAAGATCAGAAGAGTTATTTCAAATACCTGCAGCTTTTTCCTCCACAAATGTACAACATTCAGCCAAACAAAGATTCATCATTTATCCAAAAGCACTGGATATTCAAAAGTGTCAGGAGGGGTATTCAGCTTAAGTACACCCTGAAACAATGGCTCAACATTCACAAAAGCACTCATGATTCTGAAATGTAAGATTGTGTTATACCATAAAAATAACCTATAATTATGCCTGAAAGTATATTGGAACTTACCAAAATAAATCACAATAAGTACTAATATTAGCTCTTGAAATTCTGAAAAAGCAGAAAAGAAATCAGCATCCTCTAAAACCCCTAAACCACTCACATATTGTAGAAATTGGCCATACAGTGGCAAAATATGTGTCAAACTGGACGATTAAGCTGAATAAGCTAATTAATGCTAAGTATGCTAATTTGCAAATGCTCAACATATGCAAATTCGCATCCGTCATTTTCCGTATACTGGGAACCCATACTTCACATTTCTGTCAATAAAACTTTGGTGTACTCATCAACATTTCCGGGTTCACCTAGTTGGCTACTAGACTATTATATGTCTATTGGTCGGTACAATGTGGGAGCGTGCAGATTTGAGTCGCGGGCGCATGCTCAGATGTAAACGGTTTACGGCAACAACGGCATCATAACCGATGATAGTCGAGCCAGACCGGACTCTGGTCGAGTGCAGATGTTAATTGCGCATGCTCAGATTTAAAACGGCTTACGACATCAGAATCAGTGTTTTTTTGTTGCCAGGTATGAGGACACTTACGAGGATTTTTTCTTTGGAGCATCGTGACTCACAATGTGCTCACGCATACCAAAACAACCAAAACAATATACACACAAACAACCAAAACAATATACACACACATACACACAGCAAGGCTGTTATGGCTTTGACGGCAGCATGTTGGGTTATATTTTCTACCCAACAATTGGTTTAAAATAACCCGTGTTTGTTGGTTTAAAACATCCAAAAATGGGTTAGAAAAATACAACCCATATTCTGGGTTATCTGTTTGTTTGTTTTTCAATTAATTTTTGCATTAAGAAATGTATTGATGAAATTATGAATATCCAAAAAAATCCCAGCATTTTGTTTTATTGCTTCAAGGCCAAAAAGTCACAACTTCTTAAACTTCATGCATTTAACTTTCAAACCAACTTTTAAATCTTAAAGTGCCCAAAAAACAATGTCTTTTTCTGGATTTTGGGGGTTATTTTGTGTCTCTGGTGCTTGCGCGCGCACACACACACACACACGCACACACACACACAATATAAACCATCCATGGTGTCTGAGTGAGATCTGGTTCCTGATATACCTCTGTCTTCAGTGGCAGAATCTG
>NW_022605344.1:0-41121 GCF_008692095.1 Etheostoma spectabile
TCTGTTGTTGATCAATCTGCGATTTAAAGCAGCACATAAAATGGTTTTAACAAACCACATAATGATACTGGTTACACTAAGACACATGAATCTCTTAGGACTGGACGAAGCACGCAAAGCGATACATTTGTTTTGTTTAGGCTGGTGGGAAAGATGAATAAGAACTGTATGCTCACTAGTCAGCCACGTGCCATGCACCGCAGGTTTCTACCTCGTTCCAATCGCCACAGCTGTTTAGACACTCGTAAACTAATAAACACGCTAGTAGTCACTAACACAAACAAGCATTCATTTTCCAACCCAGTTGTATGTTTTTTTACCAAGACACAAGGAATATTCTTTCGCATTTTAACTCAGTTATTTTATTGACTGCCATTTCATGTATGAAGTTAAGAAGCCTGCCTGTGTCTGTCATCGGGCAGTGGGCAGAGAAACATGGACAGAGTGGAGCGGAGACTCGAAAAGAAGAGCAGACAGATTGAGTCATATACTTAATAACAGCAACCAAATTAGACTGTATGAAATGTATTTGATGCCCAACCCTACTGGTGCCAGTAATCTAATAACAGTACACAAAATTGTCTAACTTTGACTCAAGTACAGCTAACACTAGCGCTAGCTTGATGCCTGGTTGCAAGGTGCTACCAAATGCTAAACATGACATTTTTAGGTGACCAAAAATGTTCCACTCAACTTTGATGAAATTGAAAACACACAGTGAGAGGGTCAAAAATAAGATGAAAACACGGACAGTCTCGACCAAAGATTCTCTATTCATAGAGACCATGTGACATCACTGCTTTGTCATCGCTATTTTTGTGTCCGGTCACAACTATGAGACCCACATATAACATTACAAGACCTAAGTAACCACAATTACCAGAAGAAATGGATATGCTAAACACACTAGGGTTGCACCATATGCGGAAAATATCTAATTGCGATCATTTTGACTGACTGATTGTGATATATTCCTTCATTCTTTTTTCTGTCATTTATTCTCATTTTCATTAAAAATTAACATTGAAAGAAATAAAATGATTAGTGTGATTTTTACCAAACAAAGATTTTTTTCTTTAGTTTGTAGGATACGATTTGTAGGCCAGGACGTCTCTGCAGCACCACAATGCTTAATTCAGGTTGGTTAATGCAAAATTTATGGTTTGACATATATTTGCCATTAACAAATATGGCGATTTGAATATTGCACTAGTCCCTATTGCGATTCCTCTCCATGTTGCACCCAAAGTATGCCCTTGCTTCAGATTTAATATTGGACATATCTACATATCTTTATGCAAACCCTAGTCATATTGTTAACCAACTTTAGGCAATATATTGGGATTTGCACCTCTGGTATTTTAGTTTGTTATTCTCTTCTTTATATTTACTCCCATTCATTCTTGGATTGCAACGACTGCACGTAACATCAGTAGTCGATTTTAATTAGCCTTTTTAATTTCTATTGTATTATTGCATGTTTTAAATTATGTGGTTTGATACTTTGTCCCTGTGTCTGATATTTCTGACAAAAACATAAATCTTCCCTGCTGTTGAAGTCTGTTTACCAACAACGCAAAGACGCCACACATCGCTTTATTTAAAGTGTTTCTCAATTTGTCTTTACTCTAACGAGAAAGTAGACGTTAAAGCTGAGGATAGTAACAGTTTGTTTTATGATAAACGTGCATCTGGTTAACCGAACTCCAGACGCTTCTCTTACTTTCTGTGGTAACCATTGCGCTGACAGGGGCCATACAGCTTTACGTAAACCTGTAACGTTCCACACAGGCGCGGATTAAGTGGCTTAATTATTGGAACATGAAAATATTAGGTGCAGTATGCCGCGCGACAACATCGTAATATGAAAATGAATTTGTGAAACGGCCATGGCTTTCTGTGGAGCGACATGTTCCATTGCATAGCTTAACACTATGCTAATGCTAACTAATGTGTTCCATCCATGTGTGTAGGCCTACATCGTTTAAGAGATTTGCGTCGGTTCCCTTAAACCACATATCGTGGCATATTGGACGTTACACGTTCATTTCACAGACTTAACATTTATAGATGGGTTATTCACCACGGTTTACCTTACTGTCTTGCTTGCTGCCACGGCCTGTCTATGCCACAACCAACTCTTCTACTGTATCTGCTTTCGGTAGTAACGTTAGACAATTTGGACATTTGCAGCCCATTTGTTGCTGTGGGGTCACCTGTCCACTGTTTCTTTAGCTATGGTGTCGGTACCATAGACATATAAAGAGTAGACGCCGCATCGACCGCTACTGCCTATTGGCGCCGACGAGCCGTGGGGCCGCCATCTTGGACCGGTCACCCGCTCCACTCAGGTAATGTGTGGGCAGCTGAAATGAGCTGTCAGCGCGTTTAATTAATCAATCTCACTGAATACCGAACTGATTTCATGTTTTTTTGCTAAAAGGTCATACATGTAGCTATGAAACAGGACATGGTTAGGCGTATTTTAATATTCATAATGTGCTTAACAGTAATAGAATATTCTGATATGATATAAAGTCACCAGACGTCCGAGATCAAAACTGGGAACATAATCACCGAAAGGGAGAAGAATGGTGACATTTCCAGTTGACTATCAATCTTATTGAAAAACCTAATGTGTCTTTAAAAACAGAACAGGGACAGAGGTAGTTAGTGAATATTGCAATATCAATATGAATTCCGATATTTTTAAACATATGTAAAATTACAAAATAGATTCATAAAAAATTAACAGTTTTCTTTATTCAACTGACAGTCATACATTAGTGCTGCTTCGGACACGCAGAATAGGTCATACTCACTTATGTAACAATCTGCTGTATAATGATATTGCGTTTATATGTCTTGCACCTAACAAAGCACGCGTACCAGTACTTGTTTAAAGTAGCAGGATGAATGAAAGTGGCAGTTTTTATTTAAACTGACATTTACTTGGTTGAATCTCCCTTAAAAAGTCACAAATCTTAAGTATGCAGCAATTTTCAAAACACAGATACAAAATGCTTTACAGAACCCAGAGTGAAAGCGATGAGATAAAATGCAATCACAAGCACAAAGAGTGATGAAACACAAACAAACAAACGATTTACAGTAAACCGACACCGCTCGCTAAAACCCCTGAAAGAGGACTGTTTTGCAGAGCTTCTTTCTCGTGCTCCCTTTCTGCAGTTCAAGAGAGGTGAGTTTTGCAATGTGGTGCAGCCTTATTTTGAAAAACACAGACAACCAATGACACAAGTCAGAATGATGGTTGTCGATGCCAAACTGTGTCTCTCATGTGTTCCTCAAGCAGAAAAACGTCCTCGTTCCAACCTCCTCCCGTACGATGTGTGTGACTGTTGACACATTGTCGAAGCTCGGCGGATCACCTTCTTGCAGCGTTCTCAGCACCTTACATAATAATAAAAATACATTGTATTTATATAGCTCTTTCACAGTGCTCAAAAACATTTAGAACAGATAAAATAAAGCAACCTTATATACAAAGACTTTTAAAAAAAAGAAGAAAATCAAACCTTCACTGTGCCTCGTGAAGGAATCACTAGGCCACCATTGTTTTCAGGGTCAGAAGGTGGTAGCTGTTATTAAATGAAGATGGTACCGCATCTCTGACCAAGCTCGCACGGCACACATCACAGGACAGCTTGACATTGATATTAACGAGATCGCTCCAGTCAGCAAACAAGCTACAATGTACGTTAATAGGATAATTGTCCAGCTTGTATTTACGTTCGTAAAAGTGCTCGTTAGCTGCTAACAGACTCAGATTAATATTCTAAGTGTCTGACAACATTATGAAAGGATTTCTAAGGAGGTCGACCATTGGTAAAGATTAAGATCCTTTTTAAAACATAAAAGTCCGCGAAATTGCGTTCGCTAAACCCACCAGACTCCATGTAAATAATCAGTGATTTTAGCATCGTAAAACACGGCTTCTAACACCTCTCTGAGCACCGCTGGCTCTGGCGGTCTGGGAGTCTGCGGGTGTTGGGTGTGCGACTATCGGCTACGTTTTGTCATCATTTTCTTTCTTTCATTCCAATTTCGGGTCTGTCAGTCACAGTGAAAACCGGGGACATTTACGGGGACAGTCCAGTCCACCGGGACAGGTCGTCAAAATCGGGGGACTGTCACCGGAACCGGGGACGCCTGGTCACCCTACTATGGCAGGGACATAACACCTGGTGAACAGCAGCCGGTACAGTAAACATAGCCTAGCTAGCTAGCTGGCTACGATGTCAATACAGTAATATCAAAGACCCTTGATCCTTCTCAACTCTCTGGTAATATTCTATTCACAAAAAGTACAACCAATAGTACGGTAATGTTAAATCTTACTTGTGAAAAGTAATCCCCCGAGCCCTGTTTTCAATGGTCCGCCGATTTGAACAGGAATATGCTGCACAGTGCTTCTGGCATTTGTGTCTCTGCTGCTAAGCCCGAGTATGACCGGTCCAAGATGGCGGTTGAATTTTCTCGCGCTGAGCTGCCCAATGCCGGCGGTACTCTTATAGTCTAGTAGCCAGCCCATAGAGCCCCATTGTGAAACCGGAAATGTTGAGTACACCAAAGTTTTATTGCAGAAATGTGAAGTATGGGTCCCCAGTATACAGAAAATGACGGATGCTAATTTGCATATGTTGAGCAATTTGCATAGTTAGCATAATTAGCATTAGTAGCTTAATCGTCCAGTTTGACCACAATTTTGCACTGTATGGCCAATTTCTACAATATGTAAGTGGTTTTAGAGGATGCTGATTTCTTTCTGGCATTTTGAGATTTCAAAGAACTAATTTTTAGGACTTATTGTGATTTTTTAGGTAAGTTCCAATTACTTTCAGGCGTAATTATAGGTTATTTTTATGTTAAACACAATCTTACATTTCAGAATTAGCAGAATTGGCCAGATCGACACTAGATTTTGCACTGTGCCATCAGTTTCTACAATATTGGAATGATTTAAGAGGTTTAAGAGGACGTTAAATTCAATTCTGGCACTTTCAGACTTCAAAATGGTAATTCTATAACAAATTTGGATTCATTTAGACACATTTTTTATTAACTCAGGACGTTTAGGTTATTTTCATGGTAAACACTATAACCTTACATTTCAACTCTTGCTCTTTGATGTGAATGTTGATGACCTAAATTTGTTGACATTTTTTGAGGTTAGGTCATGTTTTCCTGCAAATAAGATGTGGCAGCTAGCTGTTGTAGTTGTAATAGTATGTAGTAAAGCAAGGGAGCACAGTCTAGTTTAAAGTAGTTGAACATTTTTTATTATGGAAAACGTAATCATTAAAGAAAGTAGTTTCACCAAATAGCATATCATCCTTAACAGAACGCCGCCGTTATTAGCTCATAGCCATATCGAACAAGCTAATCACAAACCACCAAAACTTTAAGGAACAATATTTTTGGTACAACATAACTTAAGTTGTGTGCTCTGCAACAGAGCTTGTTGGTAAACGATCTGTCCTGCGCATGTGCAAGATGTTCACGCATGCACAGATGATACCATGATGAACGTGGATTTATGACCTTACGATACTGCACAATCTGTTCCCGTAGATAGTTAAAGAAAGTCCGTTCACCGCCACTGGAAAGCTAACTGTAGTTTAGCTGACAGCTAATTCAGCTAACCACCAGCTGAGAAAGCATGTAAAAGACCCTCAAAACTGAAAATAACTGTTGAAATATAACAGCTGTTACGTCAGTTCTACTTGTGCTCATTTAAGGAAGTTTTTCCTCGCCACTGTTGCACTGTTGCTTGCTCTGGAGGAAACTACTAGAACTGTTGGGACCTACTCTATCTGTAAAGTGTCTCGAGATAACTCGTTATGAATTGATACTATAAATAAAATTGAATTGAAATTTAAAATACAATCACTCGAAACATGGTCTTTATTATTACTGTAAAATCTTTGTTTAGCTGTAGCTGCTTTTCGTACTGTTTACTTTGAATAACGTTATTTTAGGCTGAATCAAACTGTCAGCTAGTGATTAGTCAAAATAGCTGTTAGCTAAATTAGCATCAGCTTGCCGGTGTAGGCTAACCGTTCTCTTAGCTAATTCATGGTTCCAGTCTGCCATACCCAGCCACCAGATGTTGTCATTGCGTTCCAGCTCATTTATCGTGGTTTGGCCATCGTCTGGGACAGTGGTGCATCTTGCAGCCAGCATAGGACGTCGGCTTAATTGTTACGACACCCAAACATTTGTTGTCTTTGACAGATATTTGCAGGTGTCTGCAAAGGACCATGAGAGACATAGAAGAGCAGGACAGAGCTCCACAGAGTACAAGCTCTCATTGACTACACCTCTACCTAGTCGAGACAAAGTCTTGAAAAACAAGCACAACAAACAAAGGCTGAGCAAACTCCTGTGTACTTTCAATGTAGGAAATAATATCATGATGGTCAGTAAAGCTGACAGCATTGCCACTCATGATGAGGCGGATATATCACTTATAACTTACATGTTGTCAGACATGGGGCTTCAACTGTTCACATTCTCAGTGATGACACAGATGTCTTTGTGCTTTATGCTTTATTGGTGTTAGAAGGCTGGTATAATAACTAACCTACAGATAAAATGGCACAATTCTCAGCATAAATGCCATTGCAGAGAATCTGGGTGACCAATGTGGTTCCATTCTGGCCATGCATGCTCTTTCGGGATGTGATTCCACCTCATATCCTGTTGGGAAGGGGAAGGTGTCTGCACTCAATGCCATAAGAGTCGTTCCTGTAAGCTTCTCCACTGCATTGGAGAGGCAGAAGCCCCAAGTTACAGATCACAAAAGCAACAAGGGCTTTCTTTCTGGCTCTGTACAATCAGAGGAACTTTGTAACCTTGAATGCAGCCAGGTATGGAATTTACCAAAAAGCGCCAAAGGTCCCCAGCACTGAAGTCACTAGCTTGCCTTCATGGAAGACGTGTCCCCCTACAGGCACTGCTATGGAAAGCAGCAGACCATCTTTACTATCCTCTTCTTTTCTGTCATCATCTTCTCCAGACCCTTCATCCCTCTCTTTGTGCTCTTGGTGTTGTATAGTATGATGCAGCACACCATCATTGCCTTTGCAGAAACACTAACTGGTAGGCCTACAGGCCAGACCTACAGCTGTACCAATGCACTTTGCTGATGTGCAAGGTTTCAACCCGGCTTTGCAACCACAGCTGACAAGTAACAAAACAGGAGGAACAACTGGACTTGAATCCTGGGTGGGCATAATCAGTTCCTCTCCTTCCTTTAGACCCATAGTCTTATCCCATCCAAATAAGGAGATATCCACAGCTGGTGGATCAGGCTGATGAGGCTGCCTTTGTTAATTAATTGTGAGTCATAGCAGTTTGCTTGAAGGTGGTAGCCAATGTGTGCTTTGTGTAGTGCGGAGGTAAGGCCCTCTTGGTTAGCCTTGCGTCTGGTGGGCTGACTCGGTTGGCCCAGACTCAATTCTTGCATTTTAACTGGGTCCTTGTTGGATCTTGCGACTTGCGGACCAACATGGACAGCCATTTGGACGTTGCCCTAGCGACTTACAGGGCCTGTCTGGTATGGCATATATAAAGTGTATATTTGTACATAGTTTGTTGATCACACATGGTGATGGGCTTAGGTGATGTCATCTGATTGGGTGTCCTAAATAGCTACCCCATTAATATGCATTGTACAGTTGCAAGATCAGAAGAAGTTATTTCAAATACCTGCAGCTTTTTCCTCCACAAATGTACAACATTCAGCCAAACAAAGATTCATCATTTATCCAAAAGCACTGGATATTCAAAAGTGTCAGGAGGGGATTCAGCTTAAGTACACCCTGAAACATGCATCAACATTCACAAAGCACTCATGATTCTGAAATGTAAGATTGTGTTTACCATAAAATAACCTATAATTATGCCTGAAAGTAATTGGAACTTACCAAAATAAATCACAATAAGTACTAATATTAGCTCTTTGAAATCTGAAAAAGCCAGAAAGAAATCAGCATCCTCTAAAACCCCTAAACCACTCACATATTGTAGAAATTGGCCATACAGTGCAAAATATGTGGTCAAACTGGACGATTAAGCTAATAATGCTAATTATGCTAATTTTGCAAATTGCTCAACATATGCAAATTAGCATCCGTCATTTTCCGTATACTGGGAACCCATACTTCACATTTCTGCAATAAAACTTTGGTGTACTCAACATTTCCGGGTTCACCTAGTTGGCTACTAGACTATTATATGTCTATGGTCGGTACAATGTGAGGAGCGTGCAGATTTGAGTCGCGCATGCTCAGATGTAAACGGTTTACGGCACAACGCATCATACCCGATGATAGTCGAGCCAGACCGGCTCTGGTCGAGTGCAGATGTTAATTGCGCATGCTCAGATTTAAACGGCTTACGACATCAGAATCAGTGTTTTTTTGCCAGGTATGAGGACACTTACGAGGATTTTTTCTTTGGAGCATCGTTGCTCACAATGTGCTCACACATACAAAACAACCAAAACAATATACACACAAACAACCAAAACAATATACACACACATACACACAGCAAGGCTGGGTTATGGCTTTGACCCAGCATGTTGGGTTATATTTTCTACCCAACAATTGGTTAAAATAACCGTGTTGTTGGGTTAAAACATCCAAAAATGGGTTAGAAAAATACAACCCATATTCTGGGTTATCTGTTTGTTTGTTTTTCAATTAATTTTTGCATTAAGAAATGTATTGATGAAATTATGAAATATCCAAAAAAATCCCAGCATTTTGTTTTATTGCTTCAAGCCAAAAAGTCACAACTTCTTAAACTTCATGCATTTAACTTTCAAACCAACTTTTAAATCTTAAAGTGCCCAAAAAACAATGTCTTTTTCTGGGATTTGGGGGTTATTTTGTGTCTCTGGTGCTTGCGCGCGCACACACACACACACGCACACACACACACAATATAAACCATCCATGGTGTCTGAGTGAGATCTGGTTCCTGAATATCCTCTGTCTTCAGTGCAGAATCTGGGCACTTTAACTCAACCATGTGCCATAGCCTACATACAAATTAAAAAACTACATAGTAGCAATCTGAGCATTAATTTGACAGCGTTTGATTCATGTTCTGGTCCCTGAAACACGGTCGTCTGGATGAACTCCCAACATTAGCACAAAGTTTTGGAAAACCGACATCGAACACAAAAGGCCGTGAGACAGACGTCCACAGCAGCCAAAGAGACGGCTGCTCCAAGGCCCCCCCCCATTCCCAATGACAAAAGCTTGTGAGCACTGATGTCCTTCCCCCAGCATTAGAACGTATGGGGGCTCTGTGCTGGATCTCATCAGGTACTCGGCCATGTTGGTCGCAATCTGAGCAAAAAAAAAAAAAAAAAAAAAGAATGAATAAATACAAATATATTATTCCTAACAAGCCTTGGTAGCCTAGCCTTTGCCTAGTCCTAGATTTCAAGAATAAATGACATATCAACATGAAACAAAAAACAAGGAAACTTGATTAATCAGATATAGAACCTCATTATATGAGCTGATATCCAATAATCACATTACTGGATATGAAAACAGTAAATTTTGATTGGATGTGACGGATATTAAAAGAGACGTCTGAACTCAGAGGCTGGACATGGATGAAGGCCCTGGCGTCTCCAGGCTGCTGGGACGGACAACTCTTGTCTGTAAGGTGCAGCTGGGAGTAGATCCGGCAGTAGCTGCAGGGCTATATTATATGTTTGTCTGTAACAATTTATAAAAATGCAATAAAATAAAATGCATGCAATATTAAACATTTGTAACTAACCTATGCAGCTTAGAGTTGGACAATTTTTTTTGTGTGAATTCATAAAGGTCCATTCAACTATGCTGGGCTGATTTAGCATCAGCTCTACAAAGCCGACTGAACTGTGAACTAGAGGACGACAATGGGACTAGAGCTGCACAATTAATCGCAATTTTATGGAAAATCGTATCATGAACTAGTGCAATATCCAAATCGCAGGGGGGCGCAATATTTGTTAAAGGCAAAATATGTGTCAAACCGTTGTAAAATAAAGTACTGTGGTACTACAGAGATGTCCCAGCATACAAATTGTATCCTACAGTCTAAAAAAATAAATAAATAAAAAAAAAAATCTTCAATGAAAATTAAAGTAATTATACAATTCTCTGATATTGTTAGTCATATCGCAACTGCAACATCAGTCAAAACAATTGCAATTAGATATTTTCCTAAAATCGTGCAACTATAATTATAACCCAACACCAATCTGGAGTCCAACAATAACTCAGTGTGGACGTCAATAGGTTTTATACGAAAACACAGAACGCACACAGAGCATCCAGTTTAACACCTTTTAACACCTCCTCTCTCTCTCTTTCCTCACGGGACTCTCCTGGGACACAATCAACCGGAACTGACATAGAATTGGTTTCAGTGCGTCAAAATAAAAAGTAGGGAAAGGGAAAGTCATTTCCTAAAGAAATCTAAGTACAATAGAAGGCAAAGATACAAAGAATATGTAAGACACAAACAATGACTGGTTTTAAGTAATTTTGTAAGATTGTAGCTCACCATGCCTGGAGTGTCCAGTAAGCGTGGGAACTCTGTGATAATGTCCAGCAGTGATGTCGTCCCATTAGCTCGGATCCACGGGGCCTGATGGAGAGCAGTCTCCAACATGTGTTGGCCAACCTGGGACTGGGGCCAGATGTTGGTTTTCAGCCACTCTGTCAACTGGTTGGTCCGCTCTGGAGTTATAGTTGGTTCTGTGATGAGCAGAGAAATGAATAGTTATACCAAGTTGTGAAATATTAAGACATCTCCTTTTTGAATAGGGTGGGCCGGTTTCCCATACAAGGATCAAATTTAGCCCTGGACTACAAACAAAATGAAGAGTTACGTAAAGAGTTGAATCTCTAGACATGAACTGGCCCATAAAGTTGAAGAAAGAAGTACGTTACAAACAGGGTAGAGGAGAAGTCAAATTCACTTCTAAATGGAGGAGAAAGACGTGTTGCTGTAGGCCTACCTGGCAAAATAACTCGGTGTGTTGTGGCACTTCTGATGTTAAATATACCCGTCTGCCAGAGTGGAGCCTTTCTCAAACATTGCGGAGACGCTCTTCCAGAAAGCCTGTTGCGTGCCGTCTCCCTGGGGTGAACCATGCCTCCTAAAGTTTAGAAGTGAACACAAATGATTTAAAAAAATAAAAAAAAAACATTTTAGGTAATAACTAGTCAGAAGCAACTCTGAAATTAGAATAAAGCTGAGCCAACAATGGATCACAATAACTTGATTAGCGTTAGCTAGCTAGCTATATGCTGAGTCACTGCACCCAGGGTGTTAGCTAGCTAGCTAGCTATATGCTGACTCACTGCAGCCAGGCTGTTAGCTAACATTACCATAGCTAAATATTAACAATACAGAAGTAACCCTAAACACAAACGTACCTTGTACCTGTTGGACTGCTTAACACATAAGAGATATCAAGTCTCTTTACTTTATCATTGTGCTGTTTTGCGTTATTATCAGGTTATATAGTTTTAGAGCTCAGGCCATAACGTTAGCGCTAGCCAACGTTCCTTTTTCCCTTCGTCATCCTAACTGTCAAGGGCGTCAACGGCTACTCATAACGTTAACGTTATATAGTTAATTAATTCCGTGTAAGGGTGTTAGTGTGTTTACAGGAACCAAATTGGTCCGTGTACGTTTTGGGTCCGTGTACGTTTTGATCGTTTGTTTTTTCGTTTGAACCACAAAACGAAATAACGAGAAAACCACCGTTTTTCGTTTGTCGTTTCAAACCAAAAACAAAGAGACGGTAAAAAGAGAGCCGTTCTTCCGTTTTGGTTTCTGAAGTCAAAAAACGAAAAACGAGTAAACCAATTTCAAATAACGGAACGTTTTTTGTTTTTTGAAATTCTTATTTTCATTTCTCCGTTTGAAGATCTACATTACAAGAAAGACAGGTGGGCCGGAAGTATAGTAAATATAGCCTATAAAAATAAAAGCCAAGCTTTTATAACGGGTAAATTGTGCTGCACTAACGTTATACCAGAGTAACGTTTAGAAGAAAAAAAATCAATCAATAAATAGGCTGATATGAACCTGGACCCAAAGAAAAATGTTAGCAACAGTAGTTTATTATAGTTATTTAATATCGAGCCTATCCACGTGCACATCACCAGCCCCGTTTAATCAGCGCATTGTTTGGTTCAATACAGTTATAGAGGGTAACCTGAGAACTTGTGTGTGCAGAGTTGGTACTGTTAGCACTATATTAAATAATTAAGTTCATATTTAATGTGGTTTCCCCACAATGGACCAAACTGTTCCCCCTTTCAACCAGCAGATGGCAGTCTTTAAATGACTGACTGTAATGTGCCTATGGGAACTGTTTTAAATCAAGATTACTGATACAGATGTATTTATTGTTGTTCACTTCATTTGGTTTTTGATTTTATTTGTAACCTAGCTATCACCATCATCATCATCATCATCATCACTATTCACCCCAATCCCAGAGTTAAACCTGCATGCCCTTCTGTTTTAACCTGATTCTAACACTGCTATCAGCTTCTGCAGCTCAGACAACAAACTCACATCAGAAATGTCCTAATGTAGGCCATCTGGGGTTCCTCACATGAGCTGCTTGCTTCCTCATCCTTCCACAACATTTCAATCATTTTAAGGTCAGAACTTTTGACTTGGCTTTTCCAAAACATTCATTTTATTCTTCTTTAAGGTAGGTGGGTAGATTTATTTTGTCACAATATAACAGGTTATATAGTATGAAGTATAAATTGAGTTTGTAACTCCCTTCTCTCATAGCAGAAGATGTAAGTTACTATACTGTAGAAGCAATTATAAAAATGGTAAACAGAAATAAACTCTAACTAGTAAAGCAGTGCTGGGGATGAATTAGAATGTGAGAGTCTGAGAGCTTTGGAAGAAAAGCTGCTCTGCAGTCTGGTGGTGCGGCAGCAGAAACCTCCATATCCCTTCCCAGAAGGCAGCATGGTGATCAGGCTGTGGCTGGGGGGGTACTGTCCTTTAGGATCCTTTGGGCTCTGCGTATGCACCTCACTCCCTGATATCACTGAAGCTGGGGAGATGGGTACCAATGATCCTCTGAGCAGTTTTAACCTCCCGCTGTAGAGCCCTCAGGTCCTGGTCATGGTCCTGGTCCTGGGCTGTGCACATCCCATGCCAGTTTGGGATGTTTCCAGTCAGGATGCTTTCTATTGCTCCTCTCTAAAAGCTGACAATAACTTGGTGTGGGAATTTGGCTGATGTAGTCAGGAGTGTGTGTAGTTTTTATTTTAAGAGGGTTGTTGTTGGGGGGCCTGTTAAATTGAGTTATGTTCATCTGTTGCTGACCATCGTGGTGATGTCATTTTAGGCAAATAATAATTATTAACTTGTTCAAATTCTTTCTATTATGTTCACTTGCAGAATAGTTAAGTTTAGTTGAAATGTCCCTTTGTTGTTAATCTATTGTTATTTTATGCAAATAATAAATGAATCAATTTATTTATTAAAATGTTTAGATTATGTTCACTTGCTTGTTGTCTATTACACACACTAGAGCCACACCCCCCACTGGACTGTAGGTCTATATGTGAGACATGTTTTTAAATTTGTGAGTGTCACAGTCAACTCCTAAAACAGTTCACGCAGTATAATAACACACATGGAAATCAGCCAAACATTATGACGAGAAAGAGCTCATTTTGGTGAGTAGGCTAATGACTTAAGCAGCAGGGCAAAGAAACGTGATTTGTGAAAGCAGTTATAATGAAAATAATGGAAAATGTTTAGCTTTCCAAAGTTACTGAACATAAAACTTAATTTCTTTCATCTCCATATGACAGCAGTTTGCACACAGCAGGCATGGTGCGACACCTACTGGTCTGTTTTTGTAATCGTTTTGAACTGCCCTTGATGGTCCATTACGTGGAAACCACAATAAAGATACATTTAATTATTTAATATAGCGCTAGCAGTACCAACTCTGCACACACAAGTTCTCAGGTTAGGCTACCCTATATTACCAGCTGTATTGAACCAAACAATGCGCTGATTAAACGGGGCTGGTGATGTGCACGTGGATAGGCTCGATATTAAATAACTATAATAAACTACTGTTGCTAACATTTTTCTTTGGGTCCAGGTTCATATCAGCCTATTTATTGATTGATTTTTTTTCTTCTAACGTTACTCTGGTATAACGTTAGTGCAGCACAATTCACCCGTTATAAAAGCTTGGCTTTTATTTTTATAGGCTATATTTACTATTACTTCCGGCCCACCTGTCTTTCTTGTAATGTAGATCTTCAAACGGAGAAATGAAAATAAGAATTTCAAAAAACAAAAAACGGTCCGTTATTTGAAATTGGTTTACTCGTTTTTCGTTTTTTGACTTCAGAAACCAAAACGGAAGAACGGCTCTCATTTTACCGTCTCTTTGTTTTTGGTTTGAAACGACAAACGAAAAACGGTGGTTTTCTCGTTATTTCGTTTTGTGGTTCAAACAAAAAAACAAACGATCAAAACGTACACGGACCTTTGACCCATCGTGTTGGGTCACAGTCTTTGACCCAACGTTGGTTTAAATCAACCCAACATAAGACCCAACAGCCCTAACCCAGCTTTAGGCAGGTTGATATGGCAAGCCCTTTTAACATTTAAAAGCTAAGTTCGACTATCCGGAATTAACATTGTAGATAGCAATAACGTCTTTATGACTAGTCATAATTACATTTCGGATAGTTGCAATTGTCGTTCAAGATATCTGTATCGTGATTGTGACTAGTCAAAACGACAGATAGAGATATCTGTAATTCAGTTTATGACGTCATTGAAAACGTTAATCAACGCGTCACACATCTTAAATGACAATTGCAGATATCTGTAATTCAGTTTTGACTAGGCAAAATGAAAGTTAAAGATATCTCAAACGTCATTATGACTAGTGCAAATTACTGGGCATGACGTTGTATGGCAAGCCATTTTAACATTTAAAAGCTAGACTGGATATGTGTTGCCGATATCTTTAATTCAGTTTTGCCTAGTCAAAACTGAATTACAGATATCTCTATCTGTCGTTTTGACTAGTCACAATCACGATACAGATATCTTGAATGACAATTGCAACTATCCGAAATGTAATTATGACTAGTCATAAAGACGTTATTGCTATCTACAATGTTAATTCCGGATAGTCGAACTTAGCTTTTAAATGTTAAAAGGGCTTGCCATAAAAATGGCTTGCCATACTTCTGGTCCATTGCTTTAACTGTCTATGGATAGACCTAGACGGCTCTCTTTTTCCATTGGCTCACAGGCGGTTGGATAGTTGGGGGCGTGACATCCTGCTGTCGTACGTTTTTTGATTGGCCGCAGCTCTTCAGACCGGGAATATTTTGAAAGTAACTGGGTGTGTGCAGTTACGTTTCTGTGTATTTGCCCAACCGACACAACTTCGTAGCTCTACTGAACGTAATTCCGTTTAGGTCTACATATTTACTTGGCGAAGTATTAAGTAGTTAGTTTTAATTATCCATGGAGCAAGAAGCACGGGAAAACTCGTCTGCAGGAACGAGAAAAACTGGGGACGAGATGACAGACATCATGGTGGTTGATTTGGAGTCCTACGTCAAGGTTGAACTCGACATGGAAAAGGAAAGAATTGAAGTGGGGCAAAATGTGCCCGGTATAACTCAAGGTCCGTGTCATTTTGAATGTTATTCATTGATATAAATACTCAAGTGTTACTGTAACTTAGCCAGTGTTACTAGTTAGCCTAGCCAATCTTACAGTAAATAGTTTTGCTGTTGTGAAGAATTCCGGTTCAAACCAGCGTTAACTTTAGTAAGTTAGGCCAATTGCCTGATGTAACTTTAACCCTCCTGTTGTCCTCGGGTGAAATTTGACCCCTTTAATCAATGTCTATATCTGAAATATGGGTTCATTTGTATCCAAATTAGCACAAAAAAATGATGGAATCCATACAACGATCTTTGCAAATACAATTGATCCCTTTCATTCCTGACTAAACTCATCTGATCTTCCTCTGATCTTAACTTTTAGTCAAAATAATTCATAATTTCTGCTTTTTTAACTCAAATATTAGGTATAATTCTATATAAATGAGGGCTATTGACCATGAATTCCAAAAAATAGTGTAAAACTAGTGGTAGTAAGGTGATGTTAGTGAAAACACAACAAAAAAACTGAAAAAGTGACAACAATGTCAAATCTTTGTCCGTTTTTGACCCGGGAGGACAACACAAGGGTTACATTCAAACGTAATTGTGTTTAAGTCGGTTAGCCTTTAAACAATGTTTTCTGTATTAACGTGAAAATAGCAGTCAGAGTTTGTGCCTTAACCCAACGCTGGTAAGTAACGTTAACTAACGTTACATGATACAACACATTTCGTTAAGTTATTTCCCACAGTTTTATCCACCTTATAACACAGGGGTGGGCAATTAATTTTTACCGAGGGCCGCATGAGCAACCCGAGCACTGCTGGGGGGCCACATCGACAATATTTCAATTAAATTTTGCTCAGCATTATTTTTGATATACCGTAAGATAAATGGTAATAATTTCATTTAACCTAACTTAACTTTTTACAAAAGCAGATTACTTTTGATGGTTTTATTTAAACTCTTAATCCTTAAATATTTATTAGGCTATGTGAAATTAAAATGAAATTAAAATAAGAAAAAAAAAGCAATCATTGAATTGCTGATTGAAACTGCATCTCTGGGGGTGTGAAGTTTGGTAAAAAGTCCTAGTTGGGTTTGCAGTTTTACCATCAACCATCAGCCTCCCTTGAGCGTCATCAGACAGATTCCGGTATTTATCTTCATGCTTCGTCGTATAGCTAGTGACGATTCAAATTATAATCTTTAAACAGCAACCTGTGCACCACAAATTAAGCACACGGCTTTATCTTTAATTTCTGTAAAGAAGTACTTGGCAGTCCATGTCTTGTTGAAAACACGGCATTCATCATCAACTTTTCTTTTTTTAGCATGAGCGGACATCTCTGGGGTAACAGGACATCTCGGGGGTAACCGGGCATCACTCGTTGCTGTGCACCTTCACTCACAGGTTACGCACGGACATACGTCCGTAAATAACACTTTTCAAAATAAAAGCAGCACAGTTGTATTGCACGCACAACATAGATGTTTTTTAAAATGTATTTTGTAGTTTGTGATTGCCGCTGTTCACCTTCACTCACAATCACGCACGTGCATACGTCCACACGGAAGTAATACAAATAACCCTTTTCAAAACAAAAGCAGCATCGTTGTATTGCACACTCGACATAGATATATTTTTAAAAGATTTTGTAATTTTTGATTGGCAACACGCGGGCCGGACTGGGACGCACAAAGGGCCGGATGTGGCCCGCGGGCCGTAAGATGCCCAGGTCTGCTATAACACCTTGCTCGTTCGAGATGTCTGCGCGTCAACTGTGAAGTGGACGAGAGCAGGCGGCAGCAGCCGGGGGCGGTGACAAAAATCTGCTGTTAAGTTGGACAGTTTCATGCAACATTCAGGCTGAACGTAAAGTGACAGAAACACAATGGTCTGATTTCGATTTAATAAAATGTTATCAGACCCGTATATCAGCTTGTACACGGTCTCCAGTTTTAATTATGACAGAGTAGCTCTCAAAATGACTCTACATGCGACTGTCTACTGTTGCTGATTTTAATTAACAGATACTGTAGATAAGGAACTGATCTGATTTGTAAACGTAACTATCAGCCACACGTGGTTTGTACGGAATAAGACTTTAAATCAGACAAATGGTCATTAAAATCCTTCCAATTCAAAATTAATAAAGGTTTATATAAAATTTCATGTTGAGTAGATTCTGAACCAATCAGCTGAGAGGCCAGTGTTTCCAGGATTCTCTGGGTTAGCTTGGGACTTGCAGTTAGTGAAAAGCAACTTCGCTGCCTGCTCAAGGGAGTAAGCCAGCCTTCAGATTTTAATGCTACCAAGCAATCACCAGTCATTAGCATTCCATTGACTGACATTCATTTTTGCGCCACTTTGACAAATAATGAATAACTTTACATCGGAAGGGTTTAAAAAGTTGTCCATTGTTTATTTCTAAAGAAACACAACAATTTATGAAAAGGCTCCATGCTATGGCGCCGTAGCAGGCGTTTTTTTGTAAAAATAGGCTAATGATTGTGTTATGACCAAGCAACTTGCTGTTGCATAGTTGACAAATCACCGTATTGTTTGTCAGGAGAAGCACGCAGACAGGTTTAATTACTAACGTTAACTAGCGTTTTAGTTAGTAATACTTAGCCTGTGCTTACGTTGTATCCTTACATATTCCTACAATCTCTCTGCAAGATTCAGAGTGATTGAGATTTCTCTTGGCACAGCTACCAGAAGACGTACAACTTTCAGACAGGTTGCTCACTTCACAGCTCTGTCGTCAAGCTCAGTTGGAAGCTGCGCAGTAACGCTCAGCCATCACCGGAAAAGTGCTTCTAATGGCCTTCACTGGTGTCCGTCCAGAGCAACGGGGTCTGTTAGTCCATTTCCTTAACTGTCTATGTGCCTGCGGCTGCCTTGGTCTCATGAGGTTATCGTTGCCCATGTGTGCATGATGTCAAAGCAAGTCTGATGCAAATCTAACCAGAATGCATTGGGCGGCGATCAATGGTGATTGATTCTGCACAGACCTGGTTCATCTCAAACAAGCCTACTGAAAGACAAAATGTCTGCTTTCCAAGAATAAATCAATTAATGATACATGATTCAAAACTGGCCATTAGTGCATGCTGTAACAGTTTGCAAGGGTGATGAAAATGAAATTAGCATTTCAGTGTCAGCAGTACCACCCCATCACTACAGTGTTTTTCCTGCATAAAGGAATTTTGCACCCCCCAAAAAATTTATTTAAGCTATCCCCAAAGGAAAATCCCTGCCACAAAATGATGATGATGATCATAATGAAGAATTGAGTATAAAAATGGCAATTAAAATCCTCTCCAAATGTGTTAAGAGCAATTTACCAAACAACCCTTGAACAAGTAGAACATAAACTCAAATATGAGAGCTAATCTCAGTTTTACTTCCAGAGTCAGGCTGCTGCTGATTTGTCTAAATATTATTGTTTTGTTAATTGGGATTTGATTTACTCAGGCATAATATACATTTTGTTTATCAAATTGTCTGGAAATAAGGTAAAAGATTGAAAAAAAAATTGCCCTAATTGTACGCCGACCTATTATGCTTACTTCCGTGCTTAATCCCACCCCAAAGGCCCATTCTAGCCAGGAAAAACCCTGCACTAACGTTTAGAGCTCCAAAGATTAATCGATTAGTTGTGAACTTTCAAATTAACCGCCAACTATTATGATTATCGATAAGTTGACTTCAGTCATTTTTAAGGCAAAAAAAAAAAATAGATTCCAGCTTCTTAAATGTGAATATGATCTAGTTTCTTCTCTCCTGTGACTGAATATCTTTGAGTTGTGGATAAAGCAAGAAATTTGAGAACGTTATCTTGGGCTTTTGTGAAACACTGATCCACATTTTTCAAACTTTTCTGACATTTTAAAGATTAATCGAGAAAATATTTAATTGACTATGGAGTGAGAACAAGCATTTTATTGGCATTTCTTCTGGAATTTATCAATTATCAAAATAGTTTTATTAACTGATTAATTTTTTCAGCTCACATGATGCTGTGCAGTGTGACACATAGTTTCTAACTAGACTGTCAAACGTAATACTGTATGCTTTATAAAACCGAGATAAGACATAAGATCTATCGTTGTGATTTGTGCCATTGCGTCAGCTAAGTTTATCTCTTCAGTCAGTAATGCCACCCTGAATATACACCAAAGAAGAAGCCCCCACCTCTGCTGTGCGCGATTAAATAAGGTAGTGTCTCCAAACTTATTTTTTAACAGTAAATGCTGTAGTACAACTAGGAGGAGACAAGTTATATTTAAGGTAAGTTTGCAGACACTACCGTATTCAATCATTAAATTAAGAGATATTTTTGTTTCGGTGTTGTAGTTTATCAGCCTCCGGCTGCTACTATAGACCAATGTCATTTCTCCAAGATGTAGGACGGCTCGTTTTAATAAACATTTGTTTGTAGCTCATTGTTAACCTTACTAAATTAGTAAAGATTCGTCATGTGTGATTTAATATAATTTCGCTTTAGAGTAATTGATCCCAGAAGTTTGAATCCGTGACTTTCTATCTTTCCTACTTTGCTCACGTTTATAAAACCGAGAGCGCGGATTATGAATCTGCTCACAGTTTTATTAAACCGAGAGCAGGGATATTAATCCGCTGACCCCAGGGGGGCTCCATATAAACCAAATACACAACCGGACAGTCCCAGCAGGAATTGGGGAGGAATGACCAACGTTGGATCCCAAGATTACAGATATCTAGCGTTAGTCTGCTGCTACTTAATAGTTAACAGCAGTCTAACTTTAGATTCTAATGGAGTGGCGCAGCAGTTTTAGCAGTGGATAATAATAGAATATAGCAGCACTTTCAAGAGTCAAAAAATAAAAGATAACGGCTTTTAAACCAAGTACTACATAACCTAAATTGTTTCAGGAGTAATGTGACCCGGAAATGGGCAGAATTTATCAACATTGGCTGCCAGGACTACATCATCTTACATCTCTGTAGCAACATGCTGCAATGGTATTACCGCAGTAGCTTATAAAACACTCAAGTCCTGCCTACCTGAAACTGAAGGCCGGCTAAGTATTGAAGTGTTGTAACTAGGGCTGCTCGATTATGGCCAAAATGTTAATCACGATTATTTTGATCAAAACTTTGATCGCGATTATTCTCACGATTATTTGTTGATTTTAACCAAAACAAATTTTATCGTCACATAGGCTATTTATAACTGCGAGAGGGAGTGTGATGGACGCTACTCACAGAGAGACGGCTGACTCATTATAAACGGGTCCAGCACGGGTCGAATGGCGGATACACATCGTGTGTATGAAATGTCTGGATCGTCACTGCACTGCATTTTTATGAACTATGATGTTCTGGCCATCGGTCACATCTCTGGCCCAGGTCCAGGTCCAGCAGCTCCGTCTCACACTATTACTCTACCAACTGAAGTTAGTTGCATTCAATACCTTCTTCTGTGTTCTTCGCCGTGGCCGCCGCGATAGTTACCCGCGGAAACACTGGTACAAATACAGGTTTGCCCCTCATACTTATAAATATACAGTCCCTGACAAAAGTCTTGTCGCTTATCTATTTTGTAGAAACACCTGCTATTAACCTGACTTTTAATTAATCAATTGGTGTAAGAAATAGCTCATATGAAAAGCTAAAACCCTCCCAAACGATGTTCAATGCACTGAAAAAAATTAGTTTCACTAAATAAAGATTTATTATTTAAACAAGACGGGTCAAATTTTGGCAAGACAAAAGTTTTGTCGCCCATACATAAATTGAACAAATTTACTACAAATACTAAAATATGTCAGCAAATTAAATAGTGGTGCCGCGAGATTCAAATTTAATATCTTGTATGACTTCCATGAGCTTGAAGGACTGCGTCCATGCGGTTTGGCAAGGATTCATACAATGTATTGATGAAGTCATCAGGAATAGCTAGGAAAGCAGTCTTGCATGCCTCCCAGAGTTCATCAATATTCTTTGGTTTGGTCTTCCATGCTTGCTCTTTCATCCTACCCCACATATGCTCAATGATGTTCATGTCTGGTGACTGGGCCGGCCAATCCTGGAGCATCTTGATCTTCTTCGCCTTGAGGAACTTTGAAGTGGAGATGGAAGTATGCGATGTAGCACCATCTTGCTGGAGAATTTGGCCTCTTTTATGGTTGGGAATATAAGAGGTAGCTAAGATTTCTTGGTATTTGAGACTATTGATGTTGCCTTCCCCCCTGCAGATCTCTCGCACACCCCCATACTGGATGTAACCCCAGACCATGATTTTTCCGCCACCAAACTTCACTGTTTTCTGGGTGAATCTTGGATCCTTGCGACTTCCAGTAGGTCTCTTGCAATATTTGCGGCAACTGTGGTGTAATTCAACAGAAGATTCATCTAAAAAATCCACTTTCTTCCACTTCTCCAGTGTCCATCCTGTTAGCAGGCTGTGGGCCTTGGCAAATGCCACACGGTTTTTCAATTGTCTTTTGTTTAGTGCTCACAATCAAATTTGCGTGATCAAGTGTTTTTTATTTTTTTAAATGCGTAATTTCTTAGAACGTTCCATTTTTTTTTTTTTTTTTTTTTTTTTTTGCAAAGTCAATCTACCGCTCCGTAAACCACTGTCTGATCATGAGCCAGTCAATTGTTTCCTGCACTGCGTAGCTTAGTTTCTAGATGCAGACAGTCACAGAGGACAGAGCAACGGGAGGAAAATTCAACAGATAGCAGTCGGTCTCATGGTTTACTAGTAAATGCAACACTTCGTCCTGTCTGTTGTTTTTCAGACAACAACTGTGACCAGTGCTAGGTAGTGTCTGTTAACTCACAGGGCTCTAGGGCGCAAGTAATATTTTTCCTCTAGGACGCACTGGGGCACCTAATGTCCTCGCATCCACTGCAATGTTATTTATATGGATAGGGTTTAATTTTGCATTACATGACCCATTTCTACTGAAAAGCCGTGCCTGTGTTGGATCTTTCTTTTACGTGCTCTTCTTACTCCGTGCAGCCCTGCCACACAGCGGCGCCGCTCCACACTTCTGACATTTGTCTACAGTTTTAATTGTTATGAACACAGCTGTACATTGTTAAGCAGGAGAGGCAAACCTGTATTTGTACCAGTGTTTTCACTGGTAACTCTGCTATCTCGGCCACCACGGCAAAAAAACAGAAGTTATTGAATGCAACAAACTTCTGTTCGTAGAGTAATAGCGTGTGAGACGGAGCCTGCTGAACCTGCAAGAGATGTGACCCATGGCCAGAATATCATAGTTCATAAAAATGCAGCGCAGTGACGATACAGACATTTCATACACACAACGTGTGTAACTTCGCTTACCCGCCATTCGACCTGTGCTGGATCCGTTCATAATGGGTCAGCCATCGCTCTGAGTATCGTCCATCGCACTCCCCCTCTCTCCCCAGCTCTTTTAATCAGTTATTATTGAAAACAAGTGAAGCTCTCTCAGAGATACATTAAAAAATATCCTACACTATTTATTTCAGATTGCTAATTTTCATTTACATATGTTGCAGCTGTATGTCTATACAACATACGACTTCAACATAAGATGAATGTAGAATGATATGGATGTGAAAGCAGTTATAAATAGCCTATGTGACAATAAAATAAGGTTTTGGTTAAAATCAACAACTCGTGATAATTTATCATGATCACAATATTGATCAAAAATAATCGTGAATATTATTTTGGCCATAATTGTGCAGCCCTACAACGTCAAATATAAAACTAACTTTACCACGGTCCCGCCAGATTCTCTGAAAGTGAAGTTCAAACAAACGCTTAATTGTGATAATGTTGTAATGTTAGTATTGCAGTGTTTCCTCTAGATTTTTTTTCAACAGGCTTATCTGCTAACGTAAGCTACCTACTATTACCTTGAAACCATCCAGGGGGGGGGGGGAAGCTTGAGGGTGGTGGGCAAGTCATGTAATTGGCCCCAACACCATGTAACACCGACTTCCTGCGGCAAGGCTAATCTCTAGCATTGTCCACTCAAAAGCAATCAACTATGTAAGCGGCCTCACTGTAGCATCTTAGGATAACATAACTTCCAAAAAGTACATTCTTTTTAGATTCACAAAATAACCAAATGTGTCAGTTATTGGCATGATAAAGTTAGCTTGGTCAGTTTATTCAGATTGCAACACAACATTTAGTAATGCATACAATTTTCTCAACAGCTCTGTTTCAGAATGAAGAGGAGGATGAAGATAGTGGTACAGACCATTTTAACTCTGAAAAGTCAGGGACTAGGCTGCAAAGATGTGAGCGCCATGGAACTGAAAATTCAAGTCTTCCTGACACCTTCCAGACCAGCCACCTGCTGTTCTATGAGAGATTCAAGGCGTACCAGGACTACATGCTCGGTGACTACAGACAATCTTTAATATTCAGACTTAAGTATAATATCAGTCATTCTGAGTCATTACATTCCTGATTTTAGTTCATGTACTAATGTGTACATTTGTATGTATTTATGTGTAGGAGACTGTAAGCCATCTGAGGTAAAGGCCTTCACAGCAGACTACCTGGAGAAGGTGGTGGAACCTTGTGATTGGTTGGCTTTGTGGTCGACTAACGTCTTTGATGTCCTGGTGGAGGTTAGACCAAGTTTCAGACATGTTTTTTTTTTAATTTTTTAAATGCTGTGTTTTTTTATAATTGTGCATTTTGAACTGCAAGCAATGTGAGTCTGTGGTTACGTTGCATGTCTGTAGTAACAGTTGAATTGTTCTTGTATAGCATAAAAGGACTACAACTGCATTTCGTTGTATGACTATAAAGAGACCTTATACAGTTTGGCCGATGTCAGAGTTACATGATCGGCTGGACGGAGATGGCAGCTTGAGGCGTAGTTCCTAGCTTGGGCTGCATGATTATGGCCAAAATGATAATCATTATTATTGTGATCAATATTGAGAACACTATTAATTATCATGATTATTTATTGATTTTAACCATAACAAATTTTAATGTCACATAAAGCAGTTGTTAAATAGCCTATAGGCTATTTAAACTGCATTCACATCCATACTGTGCATCTACATTGTGCTGGAGATCTTCTACTAGTCCAGGACTAAAAATTGTAACTGTATTTTTCGGCTGAATGGCAATACACAATATATACTTACTATTATTATTATTATTATTATTATTATTATTGTTTTATTTTAACAAAGTGGGCTAAATGTTCAGTTTAAGGTCAAAGCCAGGAAAACACTGGTACAGATACAGATTTGTCTCTTATGCTTAACAATATACAGCTGTGTTAATAACAATTAAAACTGTTGCTGGGAGCCGTATTTGAGTGAATGGGGAAATGGCTTACTCTATCTTCCGTGACTGTCTACATCTAGAAACTAAGCTGCGGGTGCAGCTAACTCTGACTGGCACATGATCAGACAGTGGTTTATGGAGCAATAGATTGGCTTTGCAAAAAACCCGGAGCGTTTTATGAACGAAAAGAAGCATTTAAAATATTGCTCGATCACGCAAATTTGATCGTGGAAAGCCAAAATTGTGTTTGTGATTTTAAAATTTGATTAATTGTGCAGCCCTAACTGTATACTCGATATAGTTACTTAAGGAGGAACGCCAAAGGCAAAACACAATGCAACAATACTGACGCTATTGCAAAGGCAGTACTAGAGAAAGCTTCCTTGAGCCACGCTATTCTCAGATTCAACAGGTGGATGTTGAGAACGATAACAAGCTAACTGCTATCCATGCTCAACTAGCATCTCTGAATGCAAGCCTTGGCTGTTTCAGATCGGACGTGAACGGCCTAAAAACTACTGGGGAAAGCAACTCAAGTATTCTTGACACCCATGACCTGATAGAGATTCTAAAAGCCCACCGAATTTACAGTGATAGCCAAAAGAATAATACCACTACCAGTCGCACGCTTATTTTCAAAGTGCGTTGTTACACAACCAGGCGGTCAATTCCACAAGCTGCACGTAAATCCCAGCTCGTCATTAAGGGCCGGAAAATTTGCTTATGATTACAGCAACTACATGTTAAAAAGACGCAAAGCTTTTTATTGAACCGTGGCTTCAGGGTCAAGGGTCTGGATTTTTTCCTGCTTCATCCAGTAGCCCTGAAGATCAGGGATACACTTTTGGATACAGTATTGTTAGGATCTAACAGAATGAAAGCAGTAGCAATTTCCACAAATGCCGTCATTTGGAACGCAGCTTAATTGTTAATAGGTGATCTTTCATTTTTGGTTTTGTTGGACTTCTTTCAATTTATTATCTTTGTCCTTTCCGTGGGTGGACAGACCCACATATTTCAATGTTAATTGAAGTTGTTCCGACCACGGTTTATACGGTCCTGATTCTAACCAACCTGCCTCCTGTGTCTTAGCCTCCGCCATACTATTTCTTTTTATTTTATTTTTTTAAATTTATTTTTCAGACTACTTTCGTTTCTATTACCCAAATTAGAAACTACGTTCACGTTTCCCGAACGCTACACCTTCATGTATCCCTTTGTAAATACACTACCCTTCATCTGATTCACCAGACTACTTTCATTTCTACGGCCCAATTTAGAAACTACGTTCACCCTCCGGATCCTACACCTTCATGTATTTTTCTTTAAATACACTACCCTTCATCTGATTCATGCACAGACTACTTTCATTTCTATTTCCCAATTTAGAAACTACGTTCACGTCTCTTTGGAGGCTACCCCTTCGTGTATTCCCTCTTTGAAATACACTACCTTTCGTCTGGTTTATTAACTACTTCTCTTCCCGCTACTAATTTTCCAATTTAGCGGTGCCCTTCATGCTCTACTTTATGGAGAAATATCCCGCGTGTGATATCTTCCTGTAAGCACTACGTCTTCATACCTTTTTTTTGCAAGTACTACGTTTCAAAACTTTAAACTATACACATCAACACTTAGCTTTTTCACACATCAATATCTTTCACAAATTTGTCACTTTTAGCAACTAGGATACAGATCCGTTCCACATTCAGATTTTGTAAATATCCAATGTTGCAGATTTGATATTAACAGGTTCCTCTTACCTTTTTTTGTGCCCGGGCTGAATGTGGAGACGCGTCTCGTCCTAGTTGTTCACTTACTCAAGGATGGGTTCGTGCCTTCCTCGAGCCCCACGTTGGGCGCCAAATTGTTGGAGCTAAAACCTGCTCCGGTCTCAGGGTTCAATCAATTAGCAGTCAGAATCTCAGATGTTGATGTGTGAATCCTTCTTTATTAGAATATTCTAGAGACAAATAAAGAATCAACCCAACACGGCTCTCCTCCAAAGTTGTCTGACCCTTTGGCTCTTTCACCCCTAGATTTATTCACAAAGGGTGGAGTTTTGGGGTCACAGTGAGGTGATGTGTTTGTATACTTAATCGTTATCTCTTAGATTGGAATGTGACTGTAGATCTATGACTTCTCAGTTCAGGACTTTAAAAGCAAAAGATAAGTGAGCTGTAACAGATGAAATGAAAACAGACTCAGGAAAAGGCCCTAACAATCAATTACTTCCGACACATCTAGGGGAGGCTGTATTATGATTGAATGTACCAGATCCCCTTATCTTAAAAGAAAGGAGTATTACAAACAACTTAATGCATGACCAACATGTCTTCCTTTATCTTGAAATAATGCTTTTGCAAATGTATCGTCTGGATTGCAACTCATACCCAGTGTTTAAACACATATAACATTTTAAAGTCCAACAGTTTCAAATTGTGGCGGACCGAATGCTCCTCTTAAACGTACCAGAACTCTGGCCTTACTAAAAAAGAGAAATGTTGGCATTGCATTACAGGAGACACATTTGCTGCAGGCAGATACTGGCCGTTTAGCCAATAGATTCTATCATTATTTCTTCTTCTTAGGGATACATAAATCTTTTTCCAATGGCATTATCTGACCATAAAGGGGTCCTTTGCGCCGCCACCCTTGGTCAGTTACATGCAGTTAGATAGCACTTCAATACTGCTTTACTGAAAAATGAATGCTATATCACTGTTTTTTGCATAAATTTAATGTTTGCTCTGTAGAAGACCCCAGGATATTGTGGGATGCAAGAAAAGGTTTTATAAGGAGCAATACCATACTGTACTGCTCTAATGCGCGTCACGGAAACTGCAAAACCTTGAAGCTGAGTTCACCAGACTGGACTCATTGTTACGAGATTATTTTACTAATCAAAGAGCTTTAGAACAATCATTCGTCAAGAACAACATTCTGAAATAGAAGTCTAAATTTCTAATTGACCAACTGAGACAGCGCTATTATCTTCAGGGTGTTGTGGAGGGGGGAGTGATGAACAATCCTCGGTCCCTGCTGGGGTGGAGCTAGTGAATAGCGTCACAGGGATATTATCACAACTGCATTGTTTTTCAAAATGACGGTAAAAGGTGTGGAGGTTGTTGGATGAGGGGCCAATTGGTTTATAGTTTGGGATTTGTCTTAAGGGCTTTCCAAACAGGAACAAGGTCATTAGCTGTAGTTGTTGGGAGTCTTTAGCATTTCTCACTGCCTTGCTAAACCTGTACTTTGACTCTTTAAAGCAGTCCCTGCCCCCACTCCTAAATGCCTAAGAAGACATTTTTATTCAATGGTGATTTACTGTTTTACCTGGCTTTTTCAACGTAAAATAAAGCCACCCTTTAGAGAGCCCCTTACATTTTGACTACATTTAAAACGTAATGTATGCTTACCGTTTGCAGAGCCTTGTGCCGTGGAATGCATCTTTTTAACTGGCTACACATGCTGCGCACACACGGCGTAGGATTGTATGAGTCATGGGTGAGACTTTGAAATTGGTTTTTCCTTTAGTTTTTTGGAGCTGGCACAGCGCTGTGAAAACGTCAATCTACTGTCAGCTGTTTTCAAAAGACGCAGGTGAGGGAAACGGGAAAAAAAACTCTGAAAGACTACAAATTTGCTCATTGACAGTCATTAAGTTTTTCCCTGTATATCTGTAGTTTCTACTTTTCTTTTTAATTAAACACACCTCGCATAAAAAATATGAATAGAAGAATGTCCTATTTTTCACACTTACGCAAAGGTCCAGTAATATCTCTATTTTAATTGGTCCATGTTTGAAATATAACGGAGAAGATTACTGGCATAACACATTTACGTGCAAAGGCACAGCAGAGTTGTGCTTTTTGCCGTACATGTTAAAGAATACAGGATCAAAGTGGGCATGCGCAACATTGGTTAATCGCTTAAATGGACAGTAAAGACAGCTTATTCTACCATTTTGTTCTATTTGATAATAAGTAAGTGCTACATTTGTCATCGTACCGTCTAAATAATTGGAATAACACACGTATAAATCACGAGAATAAACAGTAAAAATACAAATACAAATTAAATAAATGTATTTAATAAATATTTTTATGTTTGAATTTTGACAGGGTAGGCGGTGCCTAGCTTGCCTACCCTGACTGCACGTCACTGGTTGACATCACATGTACGGCAAATACATTTTTACTTTTTTCACTTTTTGTGCAATTTCTTTTACAAGAGCTCCCGCAAAATCAGGCATTTTGTGTTGCAACAATCTCAAAAAAAGGCTGTGAAATTGAGGAGAGACTTAAATACATATAAAACATGTTTGACACTTAAGGGATACAACTATAAAGGACAGACATTAAGAACATTTTTTTAATGAATAAAGGTAACTAACTAAAAGCTTCTCATCACATTCTGTTAGATTTGACACAGCTTCGCAATCAGTCGTTGGTACGTCATTTCAACTATGTTTAAGAAAAAATAAGGATTCCAGATTTCCTTATAACAATTTATTTATTTAGAAGATTTTAAACTCCACACAATAGAAACAGTCCCCACAACCTGTTAAATAACTGTTCTTTCACTGCAACTTTTATTCTTGTATTTGTATCTGTGGCTCAATGGGGCGGCTGTGGCTCAGTGGTAGAGTGGTTGCCTGCCAATCGGAAGGTTGGTGGTTCGATCCCCGCCCCTGCAGTCATTGTCGAAGTGTCCTTGTGCTGCGCATCGGAGTGTGTGTGAATGTTTATCTGATGAGCAGGTGGCACCTTGTACGGAAGCCCCGGCCACAGTGTATGAATGTGTATGAATGGTGAATGTTTCCTGTAGATGTAAAAGCACTTTGAGCAGTTGTTAAGACTGGAAAAGCACATTTACATTCTATTTTAGCCTTTTGATTTTTTATGTTTTTACACTGCTCTTTAATGTAAACTATTTTAAATTAACCTGTTGCTGAAATGTCCTGTAGAAATAAAGTTGCCTTGACCTTAGCAAGTCCAAGGCTCGACAGTAAAGGTTTGATCGATTGAGTCAATTGGCAACCATTTTGTGGTCTCTGGTTGCCCCCTTTGGCAACCACTTTTTAATATATAACAACAAATCAAAACTTACACAACTGGAAAATCTTATTTCAAAAGAATCATTAGGTGTGTGTGTGTGTGTGTGTGTGTGTGTGTGTGTGGTGTGTGTGTGTGTGTGTGTGTGTGTGTGTGTGTGTGTGTGGTGTGTGTGTGTGTGTGTGTGTGGTGTGTGTGTGTGTGTGTGTGTGTGTGTGTGTGGTGTGTGTGTGTGTGTGTGTGTGTGTGTGTGTGTGTGTGTGTGTGTGTGTGTGTGTGTGAAGTAATTTTAAAAGATGACATAAATAGCTCTATTTGGAAATAATAAATCTTTCTTGACTACTGCGGTGATTTTGTAGGGGAGTGCATCTACATAGAAGCTAAAATTAAAACGGATCTTTCCTAATGTGAACCATTCTTTGTTGAACTTCAATGCTCTTCAAACACCAAAGCAAATAAGCGCTGTGACTAACGTTACTCTTTTGAAGTGATTTTGGAGAGGGGAATTAGGTAGAAATAGGCTGGTTGACTTGCATGACACCATTGTATTCATATAATACTATCAATCCAGGCAAAAGTGTATGGCATATTGCTTCCTCTAAATTTCAGGTTGTGGTCGACTAGCGGGGCCAGCTTGTTTGTTTAATAAATTGATCAGACCTGCATGTCACGAGCACTAGCAACAAACTCTGTGTATCCAAGAACAATTAAATCAGTGTTAATTACGTTGCATTAGACACAGACTTCTGTTGTAGATTAGTGTTACGTTTCCAGCGTTGCGGTGCCGAACCGTAACGTAGGTTGGGATGGACGGACCTCTTGTTTCTTTAGGCTAACTATATTAGTTTTAGCCTGGCTGATAGCAGCTTTCTGCAGGGGAAAATGGGCAGGAGACATTGATTATGTTGCATAAATCAGGTGATTTAGTTTGTCTTTGCAGCGAACATAAAACACTGACTACAATAGTTTCACTACCCATCAAAAACTATGCACATCGCTGTCAGGGGGAGCCACTGCTTACAGTACTTTTCTACACACGGAGAGCCTCATTTCCTATAACAAACCCATTCTGACTAACGTCACGTCCACACATTGCCCACATGGCTATCTGTCTTAAAGGGGAAGGGTCGGCCGGTAATAATCGTGTAAAAGAATGTTTTAGCGTTTACATCACAAAGTCCTGCAATGTGATGCATGCACACATTGCTATGTCAATGCTAAAACACAGTATCGTTCAGAATGTGCCTTTGGGGGGACACAAATGAAGTGGGGGTCTGGGGTGTCTTCCTCAATGAAATTTTGAGTGTCAAAGACTTAATTTCCTGCATCCTGATACTTTTATAGACACAAATGTATGGTGAAAACGTCTTAATTTATGTAAAGGAAAATAATAAATTCTGTTGGCAGGGAACAATTCAAAATATAATGCCGTAAGGGAAGGGAGGGCTTTCACATCTGACTACACTTGACCAAAAAGTCCAGTTCATTTGACTAGTATGAATCGGGCAGCCTGATCTTTTTCCCAAGGAGCACATTTTGCTTCTAAATTGAAAAATTTAGGAGGGACTTAAATAAGCTAACTGTTATTACTGTTGTAGCAAATTTGTACAATATAATAGTGTTATGAATACAAAACATTGTGAGGAGTAGCCTAATGTTACTTTTTCTAAAAAGGAAACCTCTCTTTTGTATATTTACTAGTGCTATTTACTAAGTAAAAGTATTTCTTATTCAATAACTCGATTAATTGATGGAATAATCAACAGAATACTCAATTACTAGAATAATTGATAGCTGCAGCCCTATGGAGGTACATTTCCATCCACAAAACGGTAGTCAATGGGAAGATGCACTAATTTTCCTTTTTCATTATTTAAAAAATTTGCTGAAGATTTGGATTGAAGGTAGTTAACATTTACTCATTGATGTGACACACACACATTTTTGTTGAGTAGCTGCCAAAATAAATCTTTAACTCCAGAGAAAGTTCGGTAAAACCAATTTCCAGTGAACATCCGTTTATAATTTCCTATGTTAGTGCTGAAGAGCTACTTATGATTTCAGGTGTATGATGTGGACTTGAAGGATCTGAAGGCGTGTGTGAGGCTGGTGCTGCCTTTGCAGTGCGACACCAGAGGCTGTGAACTCACTGAGGAGGCCATGAATTCTCTGCTGGAGGCCACTGAGCACAAAGTCCATCTGCTGGAGCTCCAAGTGGTCTACGAGCAGTCTGGGGACTTTGATCAGACCGCCCTTGCTCTTGAGCACCTCAGGTGGGACTCCTGGGTTGATCCTGTGCCTGGAGTTATTGTTTGTCCACATTTTTAATTATTAAAGTTTCAGAATTACTGCCCAGTTGTGCCATAATTTTCTCTTCCCCTCTCTCCTCTTTCATTCCTTCTATTTTCAGGTTTTTCTATAAACACATCTGGAGGCAGTGGGATGAGGAAGATGAAGATGATGACTTTGACTACTTTGTTCGTTGTGTGGAGCCTCGTCTCAGGCTGTGAGTACACTTTGTGTCTGAGTGATAATGTAGTATTTATTAAGTGTTGTTGCATTGCCATTCTCTATTTGAAAATGTGTCTTCTCTCAGCTACTACGACAACTTAGAAAACAGAGTCCCCGCAGGCCTGGTGGCAGAGTACCAGTCCTTACTGGAAAACTGCTTTCAGTGCTTCCAGCAGTTCTCTGTGTTGCGTTGTGGCCTCAGCACTGACTCAGACTCAGAGCTGGATAATGTATCCATGGTGGAAGGCTTGAAGCTCTACGACCAGCTGGAGATGTTAAAACGCAAGCTGCACATTATTGAGAACCCTCTGTTGAGGTAAGAGAGGTATTGAGGTTGTTTATCAAATGCCCTATGTCATTACGTGTTACTTCCTCTTCCCTGAATATCTTCATCTTCCTTGACTTAATCACTTCATCTCAAGGTATGTGCTGGGCTACAGAGGCAATGCCAGACAACAGTGTGTGCAGAGCCGTGGACTCAGAGCATCAGGTATGAAGGTGATCCATGTGGTCACAGCCTCTTGCAGCACTATCCAGCTCCAGTCCCTCCTTAGTGACAGACTGCTGCCACAGTGTTGCTCTGAGGACACTGAGATTCAGGTCAGTACCACACATGCTTACAGAGAGATAGTAATTGTCTTCCTTGTCCATGTATTTGGGAACGTATGGGATGGTCATCTTCTCCTTTTCCTCTGTGGGTACAAGAAAATGTCTCAATAGCAAAATATCTAACACACAGCCCCTGCTGTGACAACTAAATGTATGAAATTTGGTGGGTATATGTATCACAAACAGATTTACAAAAAGCCTCTTGGAGCCATAACCTAAACTCAACAGGAAGTCTGATTTGTAATTAAACATGTATTTATTTTTATTATATTTTATGTTTTGGACCATTGCCTGTTTTTGTGAGTATGCATTGAAAGGCTTGGCTGTGGCGGCACAGCAAACTTTAAAGTTACGCCGTGCGTATGGTACATTAGCGCCCCTTACAGAATTTTAAAGAAGTAGCCCCTGCAGTGGATGAAATCTGTTAGGCATATGTTACTTGTTAGGACTTAAAAAAAAAGCCTCTTGAAGCCATACCCTAAACCCAAAAGGACATCAGCTATATCAAAATGAATGTGCAGTTTATGGATGATTTTGCCCATTTGCAGGTGTACTTTCACAAACCGATTTAACCCGATTGACAATTGAATTGGTCAATAGTTACAATTGAATTGAATTCAATTGTATTTATTGTATGAATTCATAACAATAGTTACTTTTATTACATGAAAAGACATCAAATCCAATTGAGGATATAAACACAAAGTCCAGGACTTATTTCCATTGTGGTCCTCACCTCATCAGGACAATACACTTACAGAGTGTGTGTTAAACATGTAATGGAAAATTTTAAATTTGCTTGTTTAGGATGCTGATCTGAGGCCTGGTTCCAAATTTGGTGTAGCTCAACCAAAAGGGGGCACTATAATCAATGTAGATGCATTTTGTTCTATTACTAAATCAATGTAAATGGGAAATTTGCAATGGCAATGTACTACAGACCTTGCAGATCACTCCTTGCGGTATTTCCTTTTGCTTGCCATACCGCCATTGCTCTTGGGATTGCTTTTTTTTTTTTTTGCAAGCTCTGCAGGTTGTCAGGGCCAACTCTCACCATGGCCGACTTGTGCGGGGGGGATGCGTGGACCCCTTCATAACTGCTCATTAATTTCAGGGTTTATTTCATAGGCATATTTATTCAAGATGTATTAAATATTTAATAAAATGAAATTCTGTGTGTGTTTAATGTGTGTGTTTAGTTCCATAAAGACCCAGTGTCAGCGGTGGAAACATGCCATCAGGGTGACATGGTCATTGTTCTCCCAGGGATCTATAGGGTCAGCAGCTCCATCTTCCTACCAGACTCCATCACTGTAGAAGGTACAAAGCTGATTCCACTGTGTTTTTCAGAGGGATTTGTTTTTTGAGACAGCATTTGTAAATCAGTCATTACCTCAAATTGTCATTACCTTGATTTCTGCCCTTTCCCCTTTATCTTATATACATGACTGTGTTAGTAAATATAACAATCACAATGTTGTAACATGATCTGATGTCATGTCTTTTTTTAAATCATATGGAGCCATGATGCAGGAACATGTGGGCTACTGTCTGTCATTTTAGAGAAACGTAAACAGAATAAATGGAGATATGCAAGGGAGCCAGAGTGTGCAACACTTTTTTCTTCTTTTTTTTTTTAAATGAAATCATTCAAACCTGCTGTGTTAACAGCTATGATTTAATGAAAAACTGTATTTTAGTGAAATACATGTAGCTTTGAAAAAGGATCAGCTGTCTCTCTAGGTACACTAAGGACATAGTCATTTTGTTGAATTAACTTTTTCATGTTCAAACGGGCAAGAACCAGCTGTTAATGGTTTTGTTAGCTTTAGCTCTAAAATTATTGGCTAAAGAGATGTCCACCAAAGTCCTCAAATGTATTTTGTGTATGTGGACAAAAGAGAAGGAAGTTGTTTTCTTCTTCTAGAGGGATAACGCCTTGACACTTTTTGACTAGGGATCAAGATGTCCCAATCAAAGTATCTGATCAGAGCCAATTTTGGCATTTTCTAACTGATCAAGGATCAACATTTATCCCAATTACCTTACTCCAATCATTTACATCAGATTAGTAGTAGTAGCGATTGCCTCCTTTAGTCACACATGCTCTGCGCCACGGAAACACCACCAGACTCCTGGAAGCCGGCACTTTTAAACCAAGACAGCGTCTTGTAGCTTGCCAGCCCTTGGCAACAAGTAAAATAGTCTGTTTTTCTTAGTCACCCTTTTTTAGAGAAGTAGATTACTCCAATTCTCCACACAAAAAGAAAATGAAAGATTGACTATTGCCTCATAGTCAATATTTGATTGAAGAGGTGTCACTAAGTTTAGTTTTATAAAATATTGACTTAAGTGTAACTAAAGTTAAGTTTTTATTTTTTGGAACTGTTTTGGTGTTGAGAGAAAAGACCAATTTGCTGCACAAGTTAAATGTATTAAGCTTAAGACATTTTTGTTTTTTAGTTAGTTATTTTTGTAAACAAAAACAAAAAACTTGTGCAGCTCTATTATCTGAGCAACTCCAAGTTATGGATTGGAACTCAGTATTGGCATATATTAAATTTAAAAAATTGGATTGGAGTGTCAAATAAGTTGATCAGGACATCCCTATTTTTTTTTTTAAATGTCCATTGTGTATTTAAACTGGGTTGCCTCAAATTGCCCCTTGAAAGACAAATTAAGTACAATTGAATTGAGCTGTGCTGTATCTGGATGTGTTAATTAAACTCCTGTTGGAGGAGGGCTCAAAGTCACTCTGGGTTTCCAGCACATTGCCTGTGTTCTTGTGTTTTCTTTGTGCCAGGCTTTGGGCTTCCTGATGAGGTGGTGATTGAGAAGAAAAACAAAGGTGACACATTTGTGGAGTCCACTGGAGCTGATGTCAGACTTTCTAACATCAAGTTTATCCAACACGATGCTATTGAGGGCATTCTGTGTGAGTATACATGAATCCAAGTTTGTATGAAGTAGACAAGACTCTGTCTGAAAGTTTGGAAAATGCTTAATTTTAACGATTATTTTTCAAGGATAGGAATAGTATCCCTTTTTCTTTTTGTAAGGCAGCTACGAATATTGGGTCTGCTGAATGAATGTGAATTTTGTGATGTTTAATGTTTACAGACCTAATAGTGTTTTTGAGAACTTCCTGTGTCTCAATCAGTAACAGCTCAAGAAGATGTGTCAGCCATGAATTTTGCTTTGTTTATGCTGTAGCCTAGCTACACGCTTGTCTCATTAGCCTGTTTGTGAAAAAACACACGTCTGGAGTACTAAAGAACGGTCTAAACGGTCTGCATTATAGTGACACAATTGAGACAGTAAGTCTCCATTGTAAGGTAGGCCAATCTGTTGGCCTGCCTTACCTTTGGGGTATGATTGATTTGTTAGCTTTATGTGTAAGGGAGATAAGTAGTGTTCTTTTCTGGGTTCTTTCGTGCATTAATGTATAAAATTTTTTGCTATCGCAAACTCTTAGGGGGTCATTCATTTGGGTGCCGCCTATGGCTTGAACAGGTGTAGCCTATTAGCCTACTAGTTTTTAATTGATGCAACGTTAATAATAATAATACATTTTATTTAAAGACGCCTTTCTTGGCACTCAAGGACGCCGAACGTTATGTGTAATGCGATGCACTATACCTTACGAATGCAATTTGTTATCCTGTCTGTTAAGACATGTCCACAATCTTTCATAATAATAATAATAATAATAATAATATAATAATAATAATAATAATAATCGAAGTAGAGAGGGAGTGACCCTGCCCGGAGGAAGCCTCACAAGTCTGCTGAGCGCCGCTGCGTTGGAGTTTACCCCGGTGGACGCCTGCGGGTGATGGGGGGGAAAACTCTGACTGTTTGTGCATATGCACCAAAAAAGAGTTCGGAGTGTTTGGCCTTCTTGTAGACCTTGAATGGAGTCCTGTATGGGGCTCCAGTAGAGGACTCCATAGTTCTGCTGGGGGACTTCAACGCAAGTGTGGGCAATGATGGAGATACTTGGAGGCGTGATTGGGAGGAACGGCCTCCCTGATCTGAACCAGAGTGGTTGTCTGTTGTTGGACTTCTGTGCTAGTCATGGATTGTCCATAACAAACACCATGTTCGAACATAGGGATGCTCATAAGTGTACTTAGTACCAGATTTGACCCTTTTATGGTAGAGTCTTGTGGAGGTATCATTGAACTCAGTAGAAAGTTCCCTTTTGATTGGTGATGGTTTGACCCTTCCCCTATGCTTTAGCCACGCCCCCATTATAACTAATGACCCATTTTGATGTAGACTATTGTGTGAGGTATCATTGAACTCAGCAGAGAGGTCAGTTTTCATTAGTCATGGTTTGGCCTGTCCCGTATGCTTTAGCCACACCCCATTTCAGAGCCAAGGAACTGTATGACGTAGAGTCTTGTGCGAGGTATCATTGATCTCAGCAGGGAGTTCCCTTTTCTTTGGGGACAATTTGCATTGTCTGAGTGATGCGCAAATGCACGGTTGCAAGGAGCGGCATCCACCAGTAACCCCAACGCGCACAGAGGAGTGAGGGCACGTTTATCATTGCTTGCAGCTTTATTATTCCCATGTTGCTGTACGATATACATTATAAAACTAGAGACCATGTCGCAATAGGCTCAAACCAGGTGTGACAGTATTGCAACTGCTTCTTGCACGGTTTTGACGCTATTGCGGTGACATCTTTCCATGGACAGAAATATAAACACCCAGCAAAGTATACAAAACTGTCTCTGTGGTACTCTTGACACAAACACACAGTTTCACAAGGTGAAAACAATACCAGTGTTGATGTCATGATTGGTAATCATCTGGCATCACTGGTAACAGTGAAGCCATCTGTGTTGTCATACACTCTTTTGTTTGTGTTGTGTGTGTGTGTGTGTGTGTGTGTGTGTTGTGTGTGTGTGTGTTGTGTTGTGTGTGTGTGTTGTGTGTGTGTGTGTGTGTGTGGTGTGTGTGTGTGTGTGGTGTGGTGTGTTGTGTGTGTGTGTGTGTGTTGTGTGTGGTGTGTGTGTGTGTGTGTGTGTGTGTGGGGTTGTGTGTTGTGTGTGTTTCTGTTTCTGTCAGGTGTGCGTCAGGGGACTATGAACATGGAGAACTGTGGTGCTACAGTGTGAGACCACGGGGGTGATTGTACGAACATCAGCCCGTCTCACCATGAACATGTGTGACCTGTATGGCTCTAAGGTGAGTGTGATACAGTGTTTCCAAAACATAAGTACTACTTTGGCGCATCGTCCAAATAAAGAAAAATTCATAAACACTAGCGCACACAGACCAGTGGCCTCCAGCCCCTCCCCTCTGTAATAGTAACTTTAGCGCACCACACCTTGGCAGTCTTATCCGCTCTATATCTTTATAATAGAGCTAACCGGGAGCTAATCGTTGCTACCTAAGCCTTCAGTTCTTGTTCTGCTCATCAGATACACATTCACACACATTGACACTCCGATGTGCAGCATTGGGGGCAACTCTGGGTTCAGTGTCTTGCCTTCCAATTGGTAGGCAACCGCTCTACCACTGAGTCTCAGTAAAAGTGGTTACCTGTTGAACTGTTGTATTTTGTATTTATTGATCAACTCAGTATTTATATTCTATTCTAACTCTTACCACATCCTAATTGACAAACTTTGCGTCATTTAACATTAAGTGCAATGGAGGAAAGCCAAACACCGTTCATCGATAAACTTGTGTGTGTGCTCGCTTTGCGTACAGTGGGGTGGGGGCTTTTTTGTTTGACTACTTGGGGTGGCTTTACTGACTAGACTAAGAGATATCTTGCATAAAGCAAATGCACAAATGCACTGGCGGAACAAACTATGGCAAGGTGCCATAGACAAGTTAATTAATGGGAAACACTGCATATCTTTTTTACATTATTTATTGTCTAACCTATGCAGACAGCTCATAATAGATTGTCATGTTATGTAATGTGTAACTTTAATGTAAATGTTCAGTATGTAAATGTGGTCAGTCATATTATGTTTTGTATGCAGGGGGCTGGTGTGGAGATTTACCCTGGCAGTGTTTGCAGTCTGGTTGGTAACGGTATCCATCACTGTAAAGACGGTGTTCTCATCAAGGTGAAAAATAACGAGATGGCACTTATATCAATTGTGCTTATCAGAAACGAAAACTATCTAAAGTGTTGGTATGAAGAAAAGTCTTCATTTTGAAAAGTTGTATAATTTAGATGTGTATAATTTAGTGAATCAACATGCTCAACCACAGTATTTACTGTACAGTCAGGTGCCGGAATGCTCACGTTTCACCCTTAACGTGCTTACTAACTAGGGCTGTACGATATGGTTAAAGATAATATGATTGTTTTCAGGCAGAATCATAATCCTCAATCTTATCATGATTCCTTTTTGCACATTACTGAACAGTACAACCAAACTAATTTTCCTATTTTAAAAAAAAAAAAAAAAGAAAAGAAAAAAGCTTTACAAGGTAGGGCTACACACTAAATTCCGTTCTTAAATGTAATACTTATCAGTTACTTTTTCAAATGTATTGGCCTATCATTACTTTTGTCCACATGGTTATATACACTATACAGCACTTACTTTACTCCTGTTTTTTGCTTCTTCTAAACCGTGTTAAGCAAATGCAGGTAATTGAGTTATCCTTAAAATCTAAATTAAGACTGACATTTGGCAACTGCATGCCAAATTAATCAAAGCACACAATGCCAAATTGCCAATTGCCAGTTACCATGACTGGCTGCTGACAAACAATATAGCCTTAGAAAGTAGTGGTGGGAATCAACTTGTCTGCGGTATATTGCAATATATTACCTTCTTCCATCTTCAAATGTTTCAAATTATGTCCCCAAAGGAAAACTTTGTCAACATCTGTTGTCAGACTGCAAGGGCTGATTTTATCTTTTAATAAATTAGTTTTGGAAGTGTATAATTCTGTATCATCTGCATAAAGCTGACCACAACATTCAGAGCAGATTGATGGAAGGTCACCTTGAGGGACACCTTGTTGCTGAATTAATGCAAAACAATGTGTTATGATGCAAGGATTTGCACCCTAACACATTGTTTTCTGTTATGGAGATAAGAATTGAACCACGCAGTGCATTGCGTGACAGACTAGCAGAGAACAATGTGGTTGACTGCTATTACAGTAGATGCAGAGAAAATGACATTTGTAAGCTTTATGCAGTGCTTGTGGAGCGATTTTGATCGAAAGGTTTCGAAAGTAAAAAAATGGTGATAAGATATTGCACTTAAATAGATAATGGGACAGTTGATCATATATAGTTTTTTTGCAATAGAACAGATAATTGAAATTGGTTGATAATTATTGGGATCAAGACCATAAAATGTTGATTGCATACTTGTGCAGTAAGTAGTGGGTCTTGTAAAGTGAGATCATGACTGAGTTTAGTAGGTGAGGATTTCTTGGCTGTGTTAATTATATCTTTAAATGTATTCCAGAACTGTTAAGGGTTTTTAAAGTCATGTACAAGGGCTTTTTTATGGTAGCTAGATTTTGCATTTCTGGACATAGTTTTACTATAATTTCTCAATTGCCTATACTTTTTCCAGTCAGTCGGAGTTTTGGTTTTATGAAAGTTAAATCTCTATCTGTTTTTTTATTTTTATTTTTTATTTTTATTTTATTTAGATAGATGCCTAATGGCTAACTCTGGCGTATTGACAGAAATGCCCATGAATATGCACTGCCCCTGTATTAAATAAACAAATAAAATAAGACCAGATACTTTTTCCGGTATTCAAATTAATGAAAGTACACTAACATATTTTGTAGGGCTGTAACAATATGGAAAATAAAACCGAAATCGCAACACTCAGTCCACGATCCTGTGTCGCGTGGGAGAAGGCAGAATCGCGCAACACCCTTTCCCAC
>NW_022605345.1:0-22742 GCF_008692095.1 Etheostoma spectabile
TCCAAATACTAGCAAGTCCAAGTCTGGAGTCCAAATACTAGAAAGTCCAAGTCTGGAGTCCAAATACCAGTGAGTCCTAGACAAGCAAAAGTCCAAATACTAGCGAGTCCAAATCTGGAGTCCAAATACTAGCGAGTCCAAGTCTGGAGTCCAAATACCAGTGAGTCCGAGACAAGCCAGAATCCAAAAACCACTGAGTCCAAGTCTGGAGTCCGAGACCGGACTCGAGTACTACAGCCCCGGAACAGTGAATTTATTACTTTTACTTCACAAAGAAAAAAAAGACTCAAACCGTTTAATCCAATACCAAACTACTAGGGGTGGGAATCACCAGAGGCACCACGATACGATATTATCACGATACTTGGGTCACGATACGATATTATTGCGATTTTAAACATATTGCGATATTCTGCGATATATTGTACTCTATTACTTTTTCCAACTTCATTATTTTGTCCCCAAAGGAAAATATCGTCAACATCTGTTCATCTCACATGGATTTTATTGCTGTAAAATGTGACTGTCAAGCTGACTAACAACAAACACTTTCATGAATGTGTTATAAATGTTATACAACTGGCAAACTGAACTGTTTGCATTCAATTAAGGTGGATGCATCACAAGTCAATGCAACACGTTCTGCTGTTTTTAAACTTTCCTGAACTTTGAGTTTAACTTCTCTGTAGACCTTGGGTACGGCTGCATCCGTGAAAAAGCGGCGCGACAGAGTTACGTACCTTGGTTCCAATGTTTTGTTGACAAAATCCCTCATTTTCCACAACGTTGTATGGACGCAGGTCTTTGCACATGAAGCAGGCGATGGTTTGAGTTATTTTCTTCGCTCGTTCTGAATTTGGAGGTAGCTTTGTCAAGCTAAGTGTGTCCAGTGTGGTTGGTTTTTTCGGCGGAGCTGGTTAGCATTGGCTTTACGTCCTCGGCTAACGCTAACTCTGGATGGTGGCGTGTAAGATGAGCCCTCATGTTGGTGGTGTCCCTGAGTATTTTATTTGCATACGACACTCCTTGCAATCGCATGTCTCATATCCATCTCAGTTGTCCCCTCCTTGTTAAAAAATCCGAAAAGTCCAAAACTTGATTTAAATGCAGACGGTGCATTTCTGATTTCTCTCTCTAACGCTGACATGTTTATTTTATCTACATCTCCTGCACGCTGACAGTCACCCCGCTGACCTCACCAGAAACAAACAGCGCCATCTGGTGGACTGAAGAAGCAACTGATTTGATTATTCTACTACCAAAAAGTTAAATTCTCATGTGCAGTTTAAATAATAAAAAATCGATACTTGGCGTTTGTGTACGATACAGTATCGCCACGGGAAATATCGCGATACTATGCTGTATCGATTTTTCCCCCACACCCTACAAACTACCTTAATAGTGGAAAACTAATCCGTTGATCTTTGCAGCTCTAATTAAAATCGGCTTCCATCGTGAGACTCAGTTTTCGGTTATTCCTCCACTTACGCAGCGGGGCGAGCAGCTCGGAGCGGCGCTGGCTGTACTCCATCTCCAGGCTGTTGTAGCGCTCCTGCTGGGCCCCCGGGGGCCTCTGCTGCTGCAGGGAGGTCAGCTGGGCCACGTAGCCGCCCAGGTAGATGTCCAACAGCGCCACCAGCTGCTCGCAAAGGGCGCTGCGCAGCTCGGAGTCGGCGTGCGGGTACACGGAGCGCAGGATGACCTCGTGCTGGCGGGAGAGGACGCTGCGGACGCCTCCGACACCTCCTGACGCTGTGGGGGGGAAGAAGACGTTAAATAGCTCTTCTGCTCCAAATAAAAACACCTTTACACGTAACTTAACGGCCATTAGGACATTTAGAGCATGATCGTTTCATTTCTTTGAGTTTCAGCGGTTTAAAAAACAGCACGTGCTGGCATCTTATCAACAGGAAGCTCATTTTTTTTTTAGGACTGAACATGGTCATATTTTATGCAGACAGTGAAATCAAACAGCTTTTAATGTAATGTCCACACAGACCTTCTGGTATTAAAGCACGTAAAAATCAGAGCTAAACAAACAAACTGACACCAGAGTTTCTGCAGGTTTCACAAAGTCAATTAGGACTTTTTAAAGACCTTAATGGCCATTGTGAATGAAATGTAATTGTTTAATTGAAATTGTACTGGTTTTAATTGTTTAGTGCAACATCATTACGCCTAAATTCAGATTTTTTGTCTGTGGTACAATGTAAAAGAGACTTAACACGAAAGCTAATGGCTGCAATGTAAGTTGCACGTTGGTCTCCTTTCTTATTTTATGTGTTTTTTATTGTGGACTAGCGAAAGAAAGAACTACAACAGCACAGAATAAATAAATAAAAAGAGCATTAGAGGAGGAAGGGTTGCATGGACGTAGGAAAATTAAGACCGTTTAAAATCATGTTAGACTAGAACACAATACATCAGTGAATTTTAGACTTCTTAGAAGTAAACATTTTGAATGTTTTTCCCTTTTTAAAGACCCAGCGGAAACTCTGAGGCGGTTGATATTTGGAGAATAGAGAACTAGAGATGTACCTGTCCATGGGATGTACTCCGTTCCACAGCAGCGGATTCAGAAGCTCTGTACATGGGCCTTCGTCTCCCTGTACTGACTCGCAGCCTGAAGCATGTCCTACACACACACACACACACACACACACACACAACACACACAACACACAACACACACACACAGAGAGAGACACAGACACACACACACCACACACACACACACATAGAGACACAGACACAGACAGACAGAGACACACACACACAACACCACACACACACAGAGAGACATAGAAAACACACAACACAGAGACACAAACACACAACACAGAGACACAAGACATAGAGACACAGACACACACACAGAGACAGAAACACACACAACGCCACGACACGCGCGCACTCACGCACACACAGAGAGAAACACACCACACACACACACAGAGAAAACACACACAGAGACACAGACATAGAGACACAGACACACACAACACACACACACACAGACACAGACACACACACAGAGACACAGACACAGACACACACACAGAGACACACAGACACAGACACAGACATAGAGACACAGACACACACACAGAGACACACAGACACAGACACAGACATAGAGACACAGACACACACACAGAGAAACACACACATAGAGACACAGACAGACACACACACACACACACACACACACACACACAGAGACACACACACACAACACACACACACACACACACACACCACACACACACAAAACACACCTGTTTGGAAGGTACATTCAGGGACCTTGCATCTAGTATATGTTGAAGCACTTTACAAACCATTTCCTATTTCAGGCATTTCCAAAAACCATGCAGGTGATCCACATCAAAGGACCCAAACTTGCCAACATTTCTGACATCTGAACCGCTTAACTTTCACTTGTAATAAGGAAATCAATCAGATTGTTCCAGGAGCATTCATTCCCTCAGGGGTCTGTCAATTGATCTTTGATGAAAGTACATTTTAGGTTACCAGGTGTTTCCTTAAGTTGAAGATTTGTACCTTGATTTTCATTTATTGCGATGTCGATGGATTTTTTTCATCCACCAAAAAACAAAAGTTAAATAATACACCATAAAGCCTCTTCTCAGGGGGCTAGATGGTGTTAAATAACCTGATGGCCGTGGGGACAACGGATCTCTGGAACTTCTCTTATTAAGGGATGTTTTTTGGGATGATTAAAAAAGAGGAGACTTGAGCGCAATTTAAAAGCTGAGGCCGTAGGTCAGATGATAACCGGTTAGTTTCTGGTTACATTTTCACTCCTGGACTGTGAGCTGGAGAAGAAACATCTGAATTCTTTAGTCCAACAGAACTCAGTCTATACAGTAGAAGCTTGATATCGCAAGATGACATTTACTTTGTGAATATTTAGTTAACAAATGACCGTTTTTAGGGTTACTGGAATGAGTCACATATTTGCATCAGTTGAAGCTTAATAGTGTAATATGATACTTGATTTAACAAGGGACTATTTAACATGTTGCAGGCCTACCCGGCCTGTAATTCAGTTAACAGGCTGGCGGAGGGATATGACGAGATGAAGCGTGTTTTGTGACGAGTGTTCACCTTGATGACGACGTTGACGGCGAGGACGACCTCGGCCCACTGCACCGAGTCCACCGGCTCTCCTTCAGACTCCGCTCCTCCTCGTCAGCAGGCACTCGAACACGGAGGAGATCTGGGACACCTGCGAGGTCACGGGAAACAAAACACACCCTTAAACTCAGCGCCTCTACACGCCGCCTGGACCGTCCCCGTTGTTGGAGCTACATCCTGCTCCGGTCTCAGGGTTCAGTCTATTAGTCGTCAGAATCTCAGATATCGATGTATGAATCTTTTTTATTAGGACATCTTGAGACAAAGTTGGATCGAGCTCTTGCACCCCTGGTCTAATCCACTAAGGGGGTGGGGGGTGTCTCTAGACCACAGTGGTGTGATGTGTTCGTGAGCTTATTCGTTATCTTTCAGTTGGAATGTGACTGAAAGTTTATGACCCTCAGTTCAGGACTTGCAGAGCAAAAGATCAGTTAGGGTGTTAAAGAGGGACTGGAACCAGACTCAGGAAGCGTCCCTAACATCAATTCTACTTCCGACACACTGAGAACAAGCTGGATTATCATGGAATATACCAGAACATCTTATGTTATAGAACAGAGTACAGTGAGCCCTCGTTTATCACGGGGTACGTTCCAAGAAGAACCGTGATAGGTGAAATCCGTGAAGTAGTAGCAGCAGTAGTAACCTTTATTTTTTTTTTTTACAATTATGATACGATGAAATACTCCATAATACGTGAAACCAAAGAACAAAACCTTTCTACAGGCCCAAGCATTTGTTTAACAAATAAAGTACTGTATAAACGTTTGTTTTTTTAAATAACTACTGTACTGTAAATAATAATTTTAATCATCAAAACGAACTGAAGGCTTCAAAATGTCGGCGATCAGCACCGCCCCCCCCTCCACCGCGACCAGAGTCATTGGATTAGAACGGGAGAAAATGAAAAATGATTATTAAAAAAAATACAAAGTACAGCAGGAAACTGGTGACTCTCGTGTATTTCACCGCTCTTCTGACGGAGCCGCTGCATCCGGACCATAGACTGTATTAAGATTAACGGTCTATGTTTTTTTTTCGAGAGAAGAACATAGTTATCGGTAGTTGTGTCGCTCTTTTTTTCTTCTGGGCAAAAAGATTCTTATAAACCGACATGGCACCGTTGATTATGTTTGAGATGCAAATCCGAGAAGCAGCGAGACCGTGAAAGGTGAACCGCGATATAGCGAGGGTTCACTGTATTGCAAAACAACTTAACCCGTTTGCGCCGGATGCTTCGCGACGACACACTACCGCCGGTTACTGCGTTGCGCAACTCTGACCCTCCGCCGGCTGCAGCGTGGCGCAGCATGTTGTATTTGTCGGTCTTCTCATGACGCGTGCAGCAGAGAATGTCATTGGTTCAAATACACATGAGGTGGGTCTTGTTGGCCATGTGACCACCAAAATGCACCGTAGTTTGCTGAAAATCACGTCAATCAACCAGACGCACATGTGCGTTTGTTTATGAATGTTTGAGAGACGAGCGAGAAAACGTCTACGAGGCGATCAGAGGAGGAGTTAGACAGCGAGGGCGGGGACGTTGAGGTGGAAGATAGTGAGGAGTTTGGGAGGGAGGAGGTCTTCATCATAATCTACCACTTCCTCTGTCGGAGCCGTTTTCTCGCTCGTCTCTCAAACATTCATAAACAAACGCACATGTACGTCTGGTTGATTGACGTGATTTTCAGCAAACTACGGTACATTTTGGTGGTCACATGGCTTTAAATAGCCAACAAGACCCGCCTCATGTGGATTTGAAACACTAGGCTCGTTCGAGATGAACTGCGCCTCGCCTGTAAAGTGGACGAGAGCAGGCGGTAGCAGCGGGGGGCGGTGACAAAAAGCTGCGGTAAAGTCGGACAGTTTCCAGCCGATTCCAGCCGCCTTCAGGCTGGACAGGAAGTGATGAAAACACTGTGGTGCGATTCCGATTTAATCAAATATAATCAGACCCACATATCAGCTGGTACACAGTCTCCAGTTGTTTTAGTTATGACAGAGTAGCTGGCAAAGTGCTCTACATGCGACCTGTTGCTGATTTTAATGAACAACAGACTGGAGATGATCAGTGATCTGAACGGATTTAGTCTCTTTGACTTCTAAACTTAACTATCAGTCACACAACGTGTGTTCTGGACAGAATAAGTCTTTAAATCAGACAAATAGCAATTAAAATCGCTCCGATTCAAAAACAATAAAAAGTTTATATAAAACGTCATCATGTTGTAAACCAATCAGATTTTAAATCAGCTGAGAAGCCGGCGTTTCCCAGCATGCTCTGGGTCCGCCTGGCTCTTGCAGTCGGTGAAAAGCAACTGCGCCGCCTGCGTCTCAGAACTGCGTCCGCCTTGCTCTCGTGAGATTTCCGTTGCCCACGTGTGCATGACGTCAGAGCAAGTCGGGATCAAGTCGGACACAAATCTAACCGGCATGCAACGGGCGCCGATCGCCGGTGATCGATTCTGCGCAGACCTGGCTCATCTCGAACGAGCCTAATGACGGTGCGTTCTCTGCCGCACGCGTCATGAGAAGACCGACGAATACAACATGCTGCGCCACGCAGCAGCCGGCGGGAGGGTCAGAGTTGCGCAACGCAGTAACCGGCGGTAGATGTGTCGTCGCGAAGCATCCGGCGCAAACGGGTTAATGCAACAAACAACAATCTATATACTTATAACAACAAAATTAGGGCATGACCAACATGTCTTCACTTATGTTGAAATAATGCTTTTGCCTTTTAGCTTGAATGTATAATGCAAATCACACACAGTGTTTAAGCACATGTAACATTTTAAATCCCATCGCCCGTCCAACGGCGCGGGATTCGAACCGACCTCTCTGAAGAAGACGTCGGCGGCGGTCAGGCTGGGGGCCACGGCGGCGCCGCTTCTGCAGCGCCGTGGCGATGGCCCGGTTCACCAGCTCGCAGTGCTTGCCGTGGTGGTTCTTCAGCACCATGGCGGCTGGAGCTTCTCCGCGTGTTCGCACAGCAGCAGGCGGGTCGCCATGGGAGACGAGCGCACCGTCACCCGGCCGAGCCGGTCCAGCAGACCCACCTGACGGAGGAGCACGGAGACGGTTAACTCATGTTATAGGGAGTCTACTTTTGCAGGGTTTTGCCTAATAATAAGGCTTTAGTAGGGCGGGGGGACCAAGTCCAAAGAGGTTCGAGTCCAAAGAGGTTTGAGTCCAAGTCAAGACCGAGTCCAAAGAGGTCTGAGTCCAAGTCAAAACCGAGTCCAAAGAGGTTTGAGTCAGAGTCAAGACCGAGTCCAAAGAGGTTCGAGTCAGAGACAAGACCGAGTCCAAAGAGGTTTGAGTCTAAGTCAAGACAGAGTCCAAAAAGGTTTGAGTCCAAGTCAAGACCGAGTCCAAAAAGGTTTGAGTCCAAGTCAAGACCGAGTCCAAAGAGGTTTGAGTCTAAGTCAAGACCGAGTCCAAAAAGGTTTGAGTCAGAGTCAAGACCGAGTCCAGAGAGGTTTGAGTCTAAGACCGAGTCCAAAGAGGTTCGAGTCCAAGACAAGACCGAGTCCAAAGAGGTTTGAGTCCAAGACAAGACCAAGTCCAAAGAGGTTCGAGTCCAAGTCAAGACCAAGTCCAAAGAGGTTCGAGTCAGAGTCAAGACCGAGTCCAAAGAGGTTTGAGTCAGAGTCAAGACCGAGTCCAAAAAGGTTCGAGTCAGAGTCAAGACAGAGTCCAAAAAGGTTTGAGTCAGAGTCAAGACCGAGTCCAAGAGGTTCGAGTCAGAGTCAAGACAGAGTCCAAAAAGGTTAGAGTCCAAGTCAAGACCGAGTCCAGGACAGAATAAAGGTCTTATGCATGACAGTATCAAGACAATCATTTTGCGTTTCACTTTCCCTCCAATACTATTATCAACATAATGAAGACACCTGGACTCGGTCCAGACCAAAAGCCCTATCTGGCAAGACCAGTGGCCGAGACCGAGACAAGTCCGAGTCCAAATACTAGCGAGTCCGAGACAAGTCAGAGTCCACAGAAAAAAGGTCTTGAGTGCAAGACCGGACTTGAGTCCTACAGCCTTGATTAAGACTATTGTTTACAGTCCTGAGCACAGATTTAAAATCCGATTTTCTTTTTAAATATCTGGTGTTATTTAACAGATTTAAGGTGTTCCTGGTGTATTTCAGTTTGTGTATGTGCACCTGAAGCAGGAAGTCCATGAAGCAGCCGTGGGCCTTCATCTTGTCCTCCAGCTGGTGGAGGATGATGAGGGACGTGAGAGGAAAGCCACTGCCGCTTTCTGGAAGAACGGAACCAGAAAAAAATGGATGACAACATCAATCAAATACAGCAAATGTAACACAAAACACACAGTCTTCACTTCCTTAAACCCTCGTGTTGTCTTCACCTCCGGGACCCTCTCGTGTCCCTCGGGTCAAACTGACCCGGGACTTATTTGGGGTTTTAAAACCAATTCTGAAATAACATTTTACTTCATAATCTATTAACAAATAGTCTTTATCTCAATTTCCAACAGCTGAGATAACATCTATGTTTAGGGAATGCATCAGTCTCTACTAGAACACTATTAAACATGGAAGTGGGGTTAGTTTTTTATCATAAGGTTATAATTCATGTTAAAAATCCACTATGGAAACAACATAAGTGTCATATCCAGAATAATGTTCTGAGTCAGGAATCCATGTTTATCTCAGGAAATAAGGAAAGGACGTTGATAGAAGGTAGAAAACATGTAAATTGCACCATTTTTCAAGTGGAAGTGTTTTGAAATAGTGTTGAGTAAAAGTTGACATATTCCAGTCTGTGATTATCATCAACATCCATTCCTTTAATTTTAGTCTCAATAATTCCTAATTTCTGCTTTTCTAACTCAAAAATTAGGTATAATTCCTAAAAATTAGGTTTATTGACCATAAATTCCAAAATAATTGTAAAATGAAGTTAATAAGTTAGTGTTACGTGGTGTTAAAACCTCAAAAAAAGGGACAAAAACATAAGAAGAAGTTAAAAAGCCTCAATAAAAAGTGTTGATTTTCAATTTGACGGGAAGACAACACAAGCGTTAAAAATGGAAGTGGGGTTTGTTTTTTGTCAAGGTTATAATTCATGTTAAAAATCCACTATGGAAACAACATAAGTGTCATATCCAGAATAATGTTCTGAGTCAGGAATCCATGTTTATCACAGGAAATAAGGAAAGGACGCTGATAGAAGGTAGAAAACATGGAACTTGTTGCATTTTCTTCTTGTAAAAATGTGAAATGGGTCACTTTGACCCGAATACCGTGCAAAGGTTAAATTAATTGCTTTTTTTTTTTTATGCTCAGTGTCCCCACCGTCGGGGACGGACTCGCCCAGCGGGGTCGGAGGCCGGGTAATCGTCCACCAGGTCCAGGTTGATCCGGGTCACCAGGCCGTCCAGCTCGGCGCCCTCCTCCCCGTCGGCGTGGGGGGGAACAGCTCGTCCGTGACCGTCTGAGCGCCCCCAGATCGTTACTGCAGGACAGAAGAAGAGTTTCCATTTATTACGACTAAATCCTCCTGAATCCCAAATCCCTAAACACCCAGAGTCACTCTAAAAATTGATACCAACTCAAAAATCTTTGTAAAATGTCTGTTCAATATGAATGAACTCAGTAAAGGATTTTTTAGACGTAGACTTGTCTTTATTGATCCTTTTGGGATGACTCCCGCAAGGAAATTGAAAGTTCCAGCAGCAGTTTTAGCGAGAAAAGAAATTAAACAAATAGATAAAAAGACAGTATAAAGACAACAAAATAACAGTAATATATAATACAATATAAGAACATTCGTCAAATAAACAAAGAAAAGACCATAAATTGTTATTAAAGTGTCAGAGTTGAGTCCAGTGTTGAAGTGATAAAGTGACCAGGTGTGAATTTAAGTCCAGGTGTGCATGTATGTATGTATGTGTACTGTATGTATGTATGTATGTATGTGTACTGTATGTATGTATGTATGTATGTATGTATGTGTACTGTGTGTGTATGTATGTATGTATGTATGTATGTATGTGTACTGTGTGTGTATGTATGTATGTGTACTGTGTGTGTATGTATGTATGTATGTATGTGTACTGTGTGTGTATGTATGTATGTATGTGTACTGTGTGTGTATGCATGTATGTATGTGTACTGTGTGTGTATGTATGTATGTCTGTATAAGTACTGTGTGTGTATGTATGTATGTATGTGTACTGTATGTATGTATGTATGTATGTATGTGTACTGTGTGTGTATGTATGTATGTATGTATGTATGTGTACTGTGTGTGTATGTATGTATGTATGTATGTATGTGTACTGTGTGTGTATGTATGTATGTATGTATGTGTACTGTGTGTGTATGTATGTATGTATGTGTACTGTGTGTGTATGCATGTATGTATGTGTACTGTGTGTGTATGTATGTATGTCTGTATAAGTACTGTATGTATGTATGTATGTATGTATGTATAAGTACTGTATGTATGTATGTATGTATGTATGTATGTATGTATGTATGTATGTATGTATGTATGTATGTGTACTGTGTGTGTGTGTATGTATGTATGTGTACTGTGTGTGTGTATGTATGTATGTATGTATGTATGTGTACTGTATGTCTGTATAAGTACTGTATGTATGTATGTATGTATGTGTACTGTATGTATGTATGTGTACTGTATGTATGTATGTATGTGTACTGTATGTCTGTATAAGTACTGTATGTATGTATGTATGTATGTGTACTGTATGTATGTATGTGTACTGTATGTATGTATGTATGTGTACTGTACTGTATGTATGTATGTGTGTACTGTGTATGTATGTATGTATGTATGTATGTATGTATGTATGTATGTCTGTATAAGTACTGTATGTATGTATGTATCCTGTACGTATGTATGTATGTCTGTATAAGTACTGTATGTATGTATGTATGTGTACTGTATGTATGTATGTGTACTGTATGTATGTACTGTGTGTGTATGTATGTATGTCTGTATAAGTACTGTATGTATGTATGTATGTATGTATGTATGTCTGTATAAGTACTGTATGTATGTATGTATGTATGTATGTATAAGTACTGTATGTATGTACTGTGTGTGTGTATGTATGTATGTCTGTATAAGTACTGTATGTATGTATGTATGTGTACTGTATGTATGTATGTATGTATGTGTACTGTGTGTATGTATGTATGTATGTATGTATGTATGTATGTATTGTCCTCTCTGCCCTATTTCCTCCTCCCCCCTAGTGAGGACTTGTAGAGTCTGATGGGATGAGGGACAAAGGAGTCCTCGAGTCTGTCGGTGTAAAAAAAAGAGCCAAATTACTCGAATCAGCTCGACGCGGAGAAAACAAACAAACTCTTATTTGTGAAGATTTAAATGCGCATATTTGAGCGTTTTTTCTCAATAAATAAAATTTGGTTATAATTGCGATAACTTGATTAAACCTGATCATCCCCAAATGTATTAACGGAAAAGGTGAGGTCGTCCGATATTCTGGCTCTAGACTTTTAATCACCAACATACATCCACAACAACAGGTGGCGCCAAGTATCAGGAACATGAATGTGTCTCTAAATCAGACTAATGCTGCACTATATGAGTTAAATATCTGGTATAACGCTGAATAACGTTGTTGAATATTGCCATAATGATATTATTTGCATTACATAAACCAACATAAACCGATATTAAACTATTCCAGCAACAACAAAAAAAAAATCATTTCCAACATTTTTAATTAGACAAATTGAACATTGAATTGAATATGAAAAGGCACCACTAACAAAACTGCTGATATTTTCTTTCAACTAACACAAAAAAATCTCTGAGTGTAGAGCTGGGCAATATATCGATATTATTTCGATATAGTGGTATGAGACTAGATATCGTCTTAGATTTCGGATATTGTATGTGACATAAGTGTCGTATTTTTTCTGGTTTTAAAGGCTGCGTTACGGTAAAGTGACGTCATTCCTGATCTTACCAACTTAGTCATTATATCCACATTACTGATGATTATTTACCTAATATTTTGTGGCCCCAAAGGTATTTAGACCAGTTTTGATGCTTACTTCAAGTGGATTTATTTATTCAATTTATAATTATATTGTTTATTGATCAGTAAAGTGGGGAAAATTGCAATTTTACGCTCTATTAGTAATCACTACACACAGGCTTGAAATACACACACATGCTCAGGACCAATACATGCACTAGATGTCAGAGTGGGGGGGGGGGGGGCCCTGCCAGCTGGACAGCGCCTTGAGCAGATGGGGGGTAAAGTGCCTTGCTCAAGAGCACGAGGGGACTTGAACCAGCAACCTGCACAATCATGCACAAATGGAGAGATGTCAGAGTTGGGGGGGCTGCCAGTGCTGGACTAGCGCCCTGAGCAGTTGGTGGGGTGGGGGGGGGGGAGGTAAAGTGCCTTGCTCAAGGGCACCTGGCAGTGCCCAGGAGGGGAAGTGGCCTCTCTCCAGCTACCGATCCAAACTCCGTACTTACAGGGACTTGAACCGATGACCGATTTTTGTCACTTTTTCAATGTAGTGGGTCCTTTTATTTTCATGTGTTTTTTCCTGAAGTTATTTGATGTTCTAGTGTTGACATTTTCAGCTTATTTTGAAGGTCCATTTTTGTGATGAAAAAACTGAACATGGGTCAAATTTGACCCGAGGACAACAAGAGGGTTAAAAAAAAACGGCAGCAGCCAATGAAAAGCATGCTGGGGTCCCCAAAACCGGCTGCACCCGTGAGACGGGTGGGGGGTCCTATCATCAGGGTCGTCTTATATGCGGTATTGTGTGAAACCAGCAGCCCACTCTGTCCCATTTCCCAAACAATCAATATAAGAATTTGCATATATATGAAGATTTGGGATTGTTACCGTACCGACAGAAGTGCAGGAAAGCCGCCTTCAGCAGCTTGGTTTTGTCCTCCTGAGCTACCGGCAGATCTGGTGGGAGTCTCCATGGCTGAAACCTTCAAAACACAAGAATCTACATTAGAAATGCATTTTATATTCAGAACCAATCACGTGCTTCTTTAAGTTTCCTGTTGTCCGTACTGGAGTTCCAATTTGTGACTTTACAGTAATAATAAAGACAAGTATTGAGTGATTGTATTTTAAATGAGCACAAGTAAAGTAGAGCTGACATAACAGCTGTTATATTCAAACGGTTATTTTAAGTTTTGAGGGTCTTTTACATGCTGTCTCAGCTAGCGGTAGCCGAATTAGCTGTTAGCTAAGCTAACGTTAGCTTTCCGGTGGAGACAAACAGACTTTCTCTAAACCTCATGTTGTCCTCATGTTGTCTCGGGTCAAATTGACCCGTTTTCCTATATTACTGTTCCTAATAATTCCAAAATAACATGATTGATTCCAATGCTCTTTGCCGAGTACACATCTCTACTTTCATTAATTTTGGAAGTGTTGTTGAAATAGTATTGAGTAAAAGTTGACATATTCCAGTCTGTGATTATCATCAACATCCATTCCTTAATTTAGTCTCAATAATTCCTAATTTCTGCTTTTCTAACTCAAACATTAGGGTTAATTTCCTAAAATTGAGGTTTGTTAACGATAAATTCCAAAAATAACTGTAAAACTAAAGTTAATAAGTTAGTGTTACGTAGTGTTAAACCTAAAAAAAAAGTGACAAACACTGAAAAATGTGTTGGAAAAAGGGACAAAAAAAAAAAACGTAAGAAAAGATTTGAAACATTGATTAAAAAGCGTCAACAAAAAGAGGACTTCAATTTTGACGGGAAGACAACAGGGGGTTAACCGTCTACGGGAACAGACGGTGCAGTGTCGTAAATCCACGTTCATCATGATATCATCTGCACGTGCGCAGGACGGATCGTGTACCGACAGCTTTCATACACAGTAGTGAAAACGAGCGTTATGTGTAAAAGAAAAAGCATCAAAACATTGAAAAAAGGCCTAAAATACATAGATTTTCTTTTATAAAAAGAGACAAAGACGCCATAAAAAGTGTTGGTTTCGGTTTTGACCTGGGAGGATGAAGCATGGTCGAATGGAAGACAACACAAGGGTTAAAACCCAAAAAACATGAGCACCGAACAGCCGGGACTTTGTGGAACAGCCGACGGTTTCCTGCAACAACAAAGCAGTCGCTCCGTCTCTTTCCTTCTCTTTCTCTCCCAGAAATGAAGCTGCCTTCAAGTGCGGTCGGAAATGTCTAAACCTATAAAAAGGAGCTGATGAAAAAAAATTACTGTGAAATACAAAGTCTACTTGTGCTACATTGGGGGTTAAAATACACAACAGGACAACACAACTCTGATTGTTTGTTGGTTTTGGGCGGTGCATGCTAGAAACTCTGCAGGGGCCGAAACTTTTGCAGACGCCATTGTTTGTTTTCTGTATTTTGAAAGTGTAAATGATGGAAGTAAAATCTAACTTTTTGTGACATATATACGAATGTCTAATCTGTCATTTGATGCCTTTTGGAGATTTTTTCATCTTTTCTTGGCTTATTTATGCACATTAATAATAAACGTTTACCTGGGGTGCCCAAACTTTCGAACCCCACTGTAAATCAATATTGTTCTTCTTCGTTGGTGTTTACCCTCACAGCCAGTTTGAGTTTTACCTCCGGAGCCAGCGAGGAGCACAGCGAGTCCTCCATGGTCTCCGGCAGGATGGAGGCGCTCTCCCGGGCCACCACCGCCACCAGGCCGCTGTTCAGGGAGAAGAACACCGGCAGGTCGGCGCAGCAGCCTCCTCCGCGTACACCGTCACCTGGAGACGGACAGACGGGTGGAGACGGAAACCCGTTCAGAGACACTGACTGTTTGTTCATCCCGTGGCTTGCATTTATCATGGCTTTCTGTCATGGGTGCATGTGATTTTACACGTTTTCTTTCCAATTATTTTAACATTTTAAACACTGGAGCGTTGTCAAGAGAGTGAAATACTCTTGATGAAGCGACTACGACGTTCAGTAAATGGAGAGGATGGAGCAAGAGCAGAGTGCGTGATGGTGCTTTTTTTCAAGTCTGTGACATACATGGAAGAATTGTTGGATGTGCAAAATTGTACAAAAAAAAAAAAAAGGTACAAAGTAAAGTATGAAACTATGATTTCAGGCTCTAAAATCATGGTAGCAGCTGTCGCCATGGTCCCACTACACATTGTGTTGTGCCCTGCTACACCTGCTACGTCCTGCTACGCTCTGCCGTGCCCTGCTACGTCCTGCTATGCTCTGCTACGTCCTGCTACGCTCTGCCGTGCCCTGCTACGTCCTGCTATGCTCTGCTACGTCCTGCTACGCTCTGCCGTGCCCTGCTACGTCCTGCTATGCTCTGCCGTGCCCTGCTACGTCCTGCTATGCTCTGCTACGTCCTGCTACGCTCTGACGTCCCCTGCTACGTCCTGCTACGCTCTGCCGTGCCCTGCTACGTCCTGCTATGCTCTGCTACGTCCTGCTACGCTCTGCCATCCCCTGCTACGTCCTGCTACGCTCTGCCGTCCCCTGCTACGTCCTGCTATGCTCTGCTACATTCTGCTACATCCTGCTATGCTCTGCTACGTCCTGCTACGCTCTGCCGTGCCCTGCTACGTCCTGCTATGCTCTGCTACGTCCTGCTATGCTCTGCCGTGCCCTGCTACGTCCTGCTATGCTCTGCTACGTCCTGCTACGTCCTGCTATGCTCTGCTACGTCCTGCTACGCTCTGCCGTCCCCTGCTACGTCCTGCTATGCTCTGCTACGTCCTGCTATGCTCTGCCGTGCCCTGCTACGTCCTGCTATGCTCTGCTACGTCCTGCTACGTCCTGCTATGCTCTGCTACGTCCTGCTACGCTCTGCCGTGCCCTGCTACGTCCTGCTATGCTCTGCTACGTCCTGCTACGCTCTGCCGTCCCCTGCTACGTCCTGCTACGCTCTGCCGTCCCCTGCTACGTCCTGCTATGCTCTGCTACATCCTGCTATGCTCTGCTACGTCCTGCTACGCTCTGCCGTGCCCTGCTACGTCCTGCTATGCTCTGCTACGTCCTGCTACGCTCTGCTGTCCCCTGCTACGTCCTGCTACGCTCTGCCGTGCCCTGCTACGTCCTGCTATGCTCTGCTACGTCCTGCTACGCTCTGCCGTCCCCTGCTACGTCCTGCTACGCTCTGCCGTGCCCTGCTACGTCCTGCTATGCTCTGCTACGTCCTGCTACGCTCTGCCGTCCCCTGCTACGTCCTGCTACGCTCTGCTACGTCCTGCTACGCTCTGCCGTCCCTGCTACGCTCTGCCGTCCCCTGCTACGCTCTGCCGTCCCCTGCTACGTCCTGCTATGCTCTGCTACGTCCTGCTATGCTCTGCTACGTCCTGCTACGCTCTGCCGTGCCCTGCTACGTCCTGCTATGCTCTGCTACGTCCTGCTACGCTCTGCCGTGCCCTGCTACGTCCTGCTATGCTCTGCTACGTCCTGCTACGCTCTGCCGTCCCCTGCTACGTCCTGCTACGCTCTGCCGTGCCGTGCTACGTCCTGCTATGCTCTGCTACGTCCTGCTACGCTCTGCCGTCCCCTGCTACATCCTGCTACGCTCTGCTACGTCCTGCTACGCTCTGCCGTCCCCTGCTACGTCCTGCTATGCTCTGCTACATCCTGCTACGTCCTGCTATGCTCTGCTACATCCTGCTACGCTCTGCCGTGCCCTGCTACGTCCTGCTATGCTCTGCTACGTCCTGCTACGCTCTGCCGTCCCCTGCTACGTCCTGCTACGTCCTGCTACGCTCTGCTACGCTCTGCCGTGCCCTGCTACGTCCTGCTATGCTCTGCTACATCCTGCTACGTCCTGCTATGCCCTGCTACGTCCTGCTATGCTCTGCTACATCCTGCTACGTCCTGCTATGCTCTGCTACGTCCTGCTACGCTCTGCCGTGCCCTGCTACGTCCTGCTATGCTCTGCTACATCCTGCTACGTCCTGCTATGCTCTGCTACGTCCTGCTACGCTCTGCCGTCCCCTGCTACGTCCTGCTACGCTCTGCTACGCTCTGCTACGCTCTGCCGTGCCCTGCTACGTCCTGCTATGCTCTGCTACATCCTGCTACGTCCTGCTATGCCCTGCTACGTCCTGCTATGCTCTGCTACATCCTGCTACGTCCTGCTATGCTCTGCTACGTCCTGCTACGCTCTGCCGTGCCCTGCTACGTCCTGCTATGCTCTGCTACGTCCTGCTACGCTCTGCCGTGCCCTGCTACGTCCTGCTATGCTCTGCTACGTCCTGCTACGCTCTGCCGTCCCCTGCTACGCTCTGCTACGTCCTGCTATGCCTTGTAATGCCCACAGTGCCCTGCTATGACATGAACTACTACAAAGAACTAGTACAACTACTATTTTTTGTGACTGTTATTGCCTCTTCATTCTAACCCCAACGGTCGTCAGACACCACCTACCAAGAGCCTGGGTCTGGGCCTGGGTCTGGGCCTGGGTCTGGGCCTGGGTCTGTTCCAGGTTCTTCCTAAAAGGAGTTTTTCCTCTCCACTGACACCCTGTTGCTTGCTCTGGAGGAAACTACTAGACCTGTTGGGTCCTTGTAAATTATAGAGTGTGGTCTAGACCTACTCTATCTGTAAAGGGTCTCGAGATAACTCTTGTTATGAATTGATACTATAAATAAAATTGAAATTGAATGATTTCATCACTCTCCATTCTATGAAACAATAATAATTTGTTCATCTGAAGCCAAGGATGAAGCCGGAGAGCATTTAACTCTGGCGAGCCAAGTGGATTTCCTCACCCGGTGAGTTGAAGCTGATTTTCTCGTCCGGCGGCGCCCCCCTGCTGGTCCCGTGGAGCAGGGCGACACCGTCTCCTCGTTGTACAGGAAGGCGGAGGAGCCGGGGGAGCGTGGCAACACCAGCCGTGTGGCCTGCAGCGCCTCCACACTCTGAAACAACAAAAACAAAAAAATAAAAGCTTAACCTCGTATAGTCTCTCGTGTCCCTCGGGTCAAATTGACTGTTGGCCTATTTGGGGTTTTAAAAACAATTCTGAAAAAAAATTCTAGTAAAATTTTCCTTCATGATCTATTAACAAATACTGTCTTTATCTCAATATCAAACACCTGAGATAACATCTATGTTTAGGGAATGCAATCAGTCAATGGCTTTTCCTTAAATGTTATTTTCAACATTTTCATGTGTACTTTCACTTTTTAACATACTTTACCATGACTTTTCATTTGTTTCGACTTACTATGACTTTTTCGTCACTTGTTTTCTATAAACTGTACTTTGCTTTTCGAAGTTAAATCGAAATTTGTAAAAGTGGAAATTGTTTGGTAGAAAGTCGTAAGTTGGCAAGTTGAAATAAAGTTACCAAAACACTCGGGACCATCTCCGATCCAAAGAAGAAACTTCATCTTCAAATTTTACTTCATGATCTATAACAAATATTGTCTTTATCTCAATTTCTAACAGCTGAGATAACATCTATGTTCAGGGAATGCATCAGTCTCTACTAGCACACTATTAAACATGGAGGTGGGGTTGTTTTTTATCATAAGGTTATAATCATGTTAAAAATCCACTATGGAAACAACATAAGTGTCATATCCAGAATAATGTTCTGAGTCAGGAACACATGTTATCACAGGAAATAAGGAAAGGACGCTGATAGAAGGTAGAAAAAAATGTAACTTGTTAATTCATTTTTTCCTTTTGTAAAAATTTGAATAGATCAATTTGACCGAAATACCATCCAAGGGTTAAGGAAATAGTAAACCCAATGACATCCTCAGAAGGAACTTTTAAATCTCTGCAAGTTGATCTTTATCCCTTTTTCTCAGATATTCAAACCAGCCGCTGCTTGAAGGTCATGAAGTAAACATAAAATGTGCTAATAAGACACGTGAAACAATCAATTTAATTTAAAAAAAAAACCTTAAAAATGGTCAGTAGTCACAAAAAAATGATGTTTTCCACACTTAACATTTAGTAGTATCAAGCCACGGTTTTGGTTAAGAGCTGCAAAGATTAATTAATTCATTAATAACTCGTCAGCTACAATCATCATGTATTTACTTGTATTTAGAGCAAAGGCAGACATCTAAGAGGCGGATATCTTAAAAAAAAAAAAAACTAACCCACAAAAACTAAATACCTGGATAAATATCGGTAAAAAACATCGGTAGAAAAAATGTCTTTTCGTAACTAGGCTGAACTTAAAGACAAAAAAAAAAACAGGACCTGACTGGAGGACCACGATAAAAAAGCCTTCGCACGACGGCTGGATGATTAGTCAAAAATGATGACATCGAGACTCTGAAGCTATTATCGACGTATTTTCCCGTATTTTGCAGCACTATATGACCTAAGATCACGATGAATTCATTGTGATTTTACGTCATATAGTGCAGCCGCACTTCTTCTTTGAGTTTCTATCCTCAGTGATGTTAAACTAGAGCTGGGCTATACATCGATATTATATCAATATCGTGATATGAGACTAGATGTCGTGTTAGATTTTGGATATCGTCATGTGACATAAGTGTTTTCTTTATCTGGTTTTACAGGCGCATTACAGTAAAGTGAAGTCACTTAGTGAACTTACCAGACTGTTCTAGTTCTCTCCATTATTATTATACTACTCTACTGCTCTATTATTTCTTTACCCACTAGGTCATTAAATCCTTTCTGGAGAATATATCAACATTGTGCAAATAACAATTTGTCAAGCAGCAACAGTCAACCATACAACATCGACATCGATGTATGTGGTCAAGAATATCGTGATATTTGATTATTGCCCAGCCCTACGTCCTTCATTCATCATTTTTTGCCCTTTAAGACAACAAAGGAGCTTTATTTTCTTAATTCCTGGGAAAACTTCCTGCAGACCATTCCCAGAAAAATCCAGATTATATATTTCTTTCTTGTGCCTTATTCTGAAAGTCATTTTCCCAACTCAGTTTTCAAAGGCAGACACATGTTGACATTGAGTTATTTGGTCAAGAATATCGTGATATTTAAATTTTCTCTATGTCGCCCAGCCCTATGTTAAATGTCGGCCAAGGTAAATACTAATGTGCAGTGTTTTAAAATGTTTTAATCCAAATCTGCAGAATCCGGATCGGGCCTGACCTGGAACGGAGGGTTGTACTTGGTGACCTCCACGGTGAAGTGGTCTGAGATGGCGGCTCCCGTGTCCTGCAGCGTGACCAGGCAGAAGTAGGCCAGGCAGGGGGTGTCTGACGGGTGCCAGGCTGCAGCCAAAACCACCAGGCCGGCTCTGAAAACACACAGCACAGAATCTGGATCAGTTCGGCCTCAGAAAGACTCAGTATTACTTTGAAAAAGTACTTTATATCGGCACCCGGAAATCCTTTTAAGAAGGTAATGTCGGTAATTTAAAAAAAACTGGGATCAGTGTTGTAATGTAACAAAGTACAAATACTTTGTTTCTGTACTTCAGTAGAATTTTCACGTGTGTACTTTACTTCATTATTTATATTTCTTAATAATTTCACTTTTATTTTATTACATTTCATAAATTAAATGTATTCCCTCAGCATCTTCGTTACTCGTTACGTGCAAGAAAGTTTTTGTACGTGGGAATAAACAATAAAATAAAAATAAAATTTGTTTCTTTTTTTTTCCTTTGTTCACGCCAGACTTGAATTTGATTTTAAAGAAGCTGTGGTAACCCTGAATCTTATGTTTTACTAGAAGGAAGCCACATTCAAGTTCCCCCCCCCCCCCCCCCCCCATTCCACACAGTTGCTAGTAACCAAGGAGGACACGGAGGATTATAAAAACATGAGGGACTTCATAAGAGGTCATTATCTTCCCTTGAGTTTCTGTGCGGGAAAGTCGCCAGACAACAATCTTCTACTAAGGGGGAACTCTTTAGTACACAAGTACACGACAAGTACAGACAAGTACACGACGAGTACACGACGAGTACACGACGAGTACACGACGAGTACACGACGAGTACACAACAAGTATACAACAAGTACAAAACTTGCTCACACAGACCATTTCTTTCTGGTTACAAAGATCCTCCCTTCAGTGACAGATTATATCTGATTATAATTTTAATTCTAAATCTCAAGTTTCCATGTGTCTCTTTGCATGAGGAAAATAAGTTGCTTTGGATTTAAAATTCTGTTCTTAATTAAAAGAGGTAATACAGTTAGAGAGGATTAATATAATGTTCAGGTGGTAGATTTTTAAATTTTGAATCCACTGAAGCTTAAATACGGCAGAGGCCAATTAAGACCTTTTGATCTGAAGATGAAAAGCGAGCAGGAAGTCACTCATGTGCATGTGAACACACTCACTGGCTGAGCTTCATGTCCAGGTAGGTCACATTCGCTCCCTCCTTCAGCTCCTCGTAGTTGCTTTCTGATCCCTGGCGGGAGACAAAAGTAGAGAAATCGGTTTTTGTATGAGCATGAAAGACATTCACAGTGTTGAAACTTGAATGTTATAAAGAGAATATGGATCAACATATCAGGATAGATGCTAGAAGTTAACTGTGGATTTGATTTAAAGGTCCCATGACATGGCGCTCTTTGGATGCTTTCATATAGACCTTAGTGGTCCCTAATACTGTATCTGAAGTCTCTTTTATATAGACCTTAGTGGTCCCTAATACTGTATCTGAAGTCTCTTATATAGACCTTAGTGGTCCCCTAATACTGTATCTGAAGTCTCTTTTATATAGACCTTAGTGGTCCCTAATACTGTATCTGAAGTCTCTTTTATATAGACCTTAGTGGTCCCTAATACTGTATCTGAAGTCTCTTTTATAAAGACCTTAGTGGTCCCTAATACGTATCTGAAGTCTCTTTATTTAGACCTTAGTGGTCCCCTAATACTGTATCTGAAGTCTCTTTATAAAGACCTTAGTGGTCCCCTAATACTGTATCTGAAGTCTCTTTTATATAGACCTTAGTGGTCCCCTAATATGTATCTGAAGTCTCTTTTTTATATAGACCTTAGTGGTCCCTAATACTGTTTCTGAAGTCTCTTTATAAAGACCTTAGTGGTCCCCTAATACTGTATCTGAAGTCTCTTTATTTAGACCTTAGTGGTCCCCTAAATGTATCTGAAGTCTCTTTTATAAAGACCTTAGTGGTCCCCTAATACTGTATCTGAAGTCTCTTTTATATAGACCTTAGTGGTCCTAATACTGTATCTGAAGTCTCTTTTATATAGACCTTAGTGGTCCCTAATACTGTATCTGAAGTCTCTTTTATATAGACCTTAGTGTCCCTAATACTGTATTCTGAAGTCTCTTTGTCCCTTATGAGGTCATAAGGAGCATATTCCAGATCGGTCCATCTGAGCTTTCATTTACTCAAAAGGCAGAGCAGGATACCGGGGCTCGGTTTACACCTATCACCAGTTCTAGCTACTGGGGGGACCATAGGCAGGCTGGGGAACTCATATTAATGTTAAAAACCTCAAAGTGACACCGCCATGCCATGGGAACTTTAAGAGTGTTAGAGAGACGGGCTGGGACGGCGTACTGACCCAGATGGCGTCGCCGATGCTCCTCGTCAGAGCTCTCCGGGCGTCCAGCTGAGGATCTGCTGCTCCCAGCTGTCGTCC
>NW_022605346.1:0-28001 GCF_008692095.1 Etheostoma spectabile
TTTTTATAGATTAATTGCTAAAATTTGTTTGCAACTCTAAAAAAATACAACATTTTTTTAAAAACTAATGATCTTGCACGGTGTTACAAGCTAACTATGAAAAGATGATACCTTTCTAGGGAAATGTGTAATGTAATAAATGATTGAAGATTTTGGCAGAGATGTCCCGCCTTCAAGTCGTATTCTACAGACTAATGAAAAAAAAATCTATGGTACAGATCCTTGCAACAGTCATCATCAGTTTAACATATTTGTCAATGAAAATGAGATAATGTTGCAAAAATGATCCTTCCCTCCAATATCGTGAATCATATCAATTGCAACATGAGTCCAAAAAAAAAAATCGCAATGAGATTTTTTTTCTGATATTGTGCAGCCCCAGGGGGTGATATCAATACTTGAATGGTATAGCACAGAAGTTACAGACTGCTTATATGGAAAAAGAAAAGGAAAGAGCGATATCAACAGAAGACATAACAAACCATGTGGGATATGTGATGGAAATATGGAATATGTTTATGTTTGTTCATATACTACTGTGAGTAAGGTTACAATGTCTTCATCGCTGCACACAGAGCAAGCAGGGTTTTAGTCAAGACCACCTAAACGGAGACCGAGTCAACACCAAACCAGATGTGTATCGAGACCAAGTCAAGACCACAGACTTTGAGGGCTTGAGACCGAGTCAAGGACCAGACCAGTGCCCGACAGCCGAGCTTCTCCAGTCTCCCACATTCAATTTCTATGGGGTGCGTGTTAAGGGGGCAGGGAATGGGGTTAACAGGAAAAAATTTCAAGTTAGAATGTTACACGGATTGAAGCAGGACGTTATAAATCCACTCACAGTGATGATAACACATAAAATTAGACAATGCACAGGCAATTTAGTGATATCCCTGCAGTTGTGTCTTGACCGTTCTTGAAAGAAAATCTGAGTTCTTCTCATCCGAGACAAAAAAAAGGGGTTATCCTTCAGAAACACTGCTTCCGGAAGGTGTATCCTCGCCTAAGCTCCTTGATGATCCCTCCTCGATGCTCACTCTCGGTCCTCGGGGCAGAAATCAGAGCTTTGAGACGGCCTTCACCGAGGACTGGAGGGCAGGACAAGTCTGGTTCAGCAGAGGGCCGAGGAGTCGAGGAGCTTATATAAGAGGGGGCCCCTGGATGAACGACGTGTTCCTCAGAACGGCTTGAGTTATGTTTTCTCGTTTGGGGGGGTGTGTCTCTCCTTCACATGGCGTGTCCCAGGTGATGCTCAATCAGAGAGAGTGAGTGTAATCTCGTTGCAAAAATAAGGCAGAGCGCTTCGGCACGCAACAGGATGTTCAACGTGTCCCTGTTTCAGTTTAAAAAAAACGTGGTGCCATGATTGTCGGGGCAAACGTGGCCCTGCACTCTTTTGACATTAAACTTATTCAACCACTCTTGTGTCGGAATTGTGGGTCCAATCACAACACTTGCTGAAGTTGATGCATTAACACATTTCAGTACTTGAGGAACATATAGATGGTTTTTAGGTTTGAAGATCAAAGTCTATGACGATAATGACTGTAACTATGGAAACTAGTAAAGGGAAATGTCAAGAGTTGTGTATCCTAGCTGAGTTGTGGGACCCGAGACGCCCTCTCAGTAAGAAGGGAACTGGAAACACTCTGCATATGAACATAAGTCACCCAAGCTTTCCAATGAGCTGAAGATAAGTGTGCTTTAAGTTCAGCAGCTGAAGATTTCTGTGAAAAGATACGGAACATTTTGTAGGTAAATTCCTTATCCAGACATTAAAGTGGTATTATTTAACCACTTATCCTGATAGAGAGAATCTCAACAAAACATCTTCAAGTTCTTTAATGAGTAACAATGGTTCCCAAGTGTCCTATGTGATTTTCTCATTACTGTAGTTCAAGGCTCTGTAAAAGGTTTTCCCTGTAACGTAATGGTAATTCAGCCAGATACTATCTCAATGGCTTAACTCCAAACAAAGCAGGAGATCTGCTGAGAGACAAATGATTAAAGATCTTATACGTAAGTGTGTGTGTGTATCTCAGTGATTAGGTTTCTTATTGCTTGTTACCAGGGTCAGGGTCCATGATTGCAGCACCAATAGTGAATAGGCTCCCAAATCTTCAGCCATAATGGATAATAATTACAGAATCCGATTGTGCCGTTGTTGTTTTTTCATTTAAAGACTTGATTTGACCTTGTTGGGCAAATCTAAATGTATTGAGATGCGTGTGCATGCGCAGCACAGGCAAAAAATTTCTCTGCAGGCGGAAAATAAACTGGACCCAAAACTAAGGCGGGTTTTGTTTCCTTTCATCGGTTTTTGAATAGCACAGCTTCAAAGTAAGTCACCATATGACTAAGAAATCAGACTCAAACTCGATTTCACACAGATCCGTTGTTAAAAGTGCTTTCACATTAAAAAATATACATTTTGGACGAACTGAAATCATCAGCAAAGGGGATGAATTTGGATGTACAGTAGGCCTAGGCTGCATCATCTCATTAGTGCCTAGATGTTGGTGGTCTGCTCTCACTATACACTCAACCAGACTCCAGAGCCTGGAGTCTAGAGCCATGCGAGCCACTCTTGAGGCTGTTAGACAGATGGTGCTTTAAACTAAATGCTAATACTCATGACAATACTAACATAGCATGTTGCTAAATGCTTGTGTTTAATACTGTAGCTTGGCAGGATTTTAACCGTGAACCAACTTGTTTTTTAATCCAATCTTTGTGTGAGTTTATACTTGCTGTAAAGTGGTTTCACTCAGATTCAGTCCAGGGCTGGCAACTTTCAAGGTCGGGATAATCACGCCTCAATCCCCAGGAATCTTGTTCAAAGGGTTCAGCAGCCAAATTGGCACTTTTTAAAGCATTTATGGGCAAAAAGCCGAATCAATTAATGGTCAATGATGATGATGATGATGACCTAGAGACCATCTTGCTATGGAATCACAAAAACTGTGACGCCAATTTGGGTAAGGGGTGTAAAAGAGGAGGGAAATGGACCACACCTAAAACCACCTTGGTATGTATTCCCCAAGTCAAAATGCACAGAGGCTGGCAACTCTGCAAAGTCAAATAATTATTAAAAATAATTAGCTACTGTAAACACTAATCAATATCAGTCATAGTCTGTCTTATGCACACCCATTCAAATAAAAGTGTTATGAACATGTTACACTGTCTGCTTATAACAATGCTATGAACAACATGGCATAAACGCAGCATAACGGCCGGAAGGAGCCATGGACTGTGAACAACCATCTTAAGCTTCCTGCTTTTGTGTTTTATCTAAATATAAACAAAGACGTCTTGTGCTGATGCTGAGAAAAGTACACTTCCGATGTCAGTTTGCAGGTAAGAAAGCTAGTTAGTGTAGCCGTAGCAAATGAAAAAAAACTTGCTTGCAAACTTAGTCTGTTTAAAACAGAGATGTACAGTAGTCTCTTGCTCCCCTGCCGGACTTCAGCCTTTCTGACATATTTCATTTAGATCCCAGTATGTTCTAATAAAGGAGACCATTATTGCACCTTACACGTTGTGCAAAATGTACTGTATAAGCAGCCAGATGAATACATAATTTTGCCCTATTGGAAGCACCTGATCTGTGTTGTATCGTCTATAGCAGAACTGATCGTCCACAAGATCCATACACTTTTGCAAGTTTAATATAAACTCTCAGGCATGACTTATTTACAAGTTAGTCTCACAAGTCTCTGCCAGCAACTACTTTATCGGTCTAACATAGAGTTGTCATCCTGTCTGCTGAAAATACTGTCTCAGAGCACAGTGTAATAGGCCTCGTACTGGAACATTCATTATAAGCAGATACCTTCTAATTAAGTCTCAAACAAGGTAAGCAAATCAAGTAATGTAGAGCGTTCCACTTGTACTCGGAGCTCGGGTTTTCGGAGTACCCCGAGCTAAAAGTCCAACATAGCTGCTCCGCGCATCAACAGTTGTGAAAACCTGTAGTAACATACAGTTATGAGCACGTCTGTGTATTTGTGTCTCATTAAATCTGTTATGCTGTTTGTATGCACAAAAACAGCGTTGTTATAAACTTGCATTGCTAACAATGGCTAACCTGGCTAAAGCTAATGAAAACAATGAAAATCCGACTTGTAAATGAATCCATCATTCCCAGCTTTGGGTTCCGAGGTAAATGGAACGCATTAGTCGTAACAAGTAAGTATTAACAATATAACTTACAGAGTATCATGTGTAGTAACTTAATTACAGCTAGGATACCACAATCTCCAATGTACTCTCTGTGGAGGAGCTGGTCAAGGTTGGCACTGGGTATAGTATTTGTGGCTCAGTGTTTAGGTTATGCTGTAAAATCCCCAGTGACACACACATACACACAGTACGATGTGTGTATGTGTGTGTAACGGAGCAAAGGCAGTTCAGCTGAGCCACAAACCAATGTAAGTGAATTTCAAATGTTTCTACACGCCCAGAGCAATGTGTTTTTTATTGTTTAGGTATATTTTAGAGTGAGGGTGGGTCTTCTGGGACAGACGCAATGAGCAAGAGATTGTTCAGTCAAGAATAGCCTGCAGCCATTTGTACAGTGTCCATTTATATGACAGGAGTGTGTTCTGTAGGTGTGTTGGTGTTGTCCACCCATAAGTGCCTTGAGGGAACAGCAGAGCAGAGTGTATAGAAAGACTATTGGCATTTACAGTTCACTGCTTCCACTTCTACGACCACGGCACCCACCGTGAAACCAAAACAGGTTGCTATGAAACAGATCAAGTCGTCAACTCCTTTTACTAAGTGGGTTAAGTCAGTGACTATAGGTGATAATGATGTGGGGCTTGCAGGCCATGTAAAAAAAGAAGGATTTTATATGTTATTCTCTTGCAAGTGTCCTGTCTTCCCTGAAATTATGTAAACATACAGTATGTGGTGTTTGGGGGGTCACTCAAACAAGAACGAGTTACTTATCACTTGTTACTTTATCAAAATGTGATTGGATAATTTTATGTTTTACTCTCAGACAAAATTAATTAGAAAACTAATTACTTCCCTTCATCCTTGTATTTTTTGTTAGATATCTGAACGCAAGGGCAGCAGGCTAGGCGAGGTAGTCCAGACGTCCCTCTCCAGCAAACCCACGGCGTTGTGGGGGAGGGTCCACTGAACATTCTGGGATGGGGGAGGAACGTGCTCTGGTTTGTTGGCCTTCTTCAAACCAATCACAATCTTCGTTGGCGGCGCTAAGTGTCGGACAGAGCCACGGTTGCCGCTGCAAAATAGCCTCTGGAAGGAACTTGTTTCGGTGGAACATGTGTACATTTAAAGGTTGTTTAGTCGTGCAACACAAAACTGAGATGTCTGGATTTACCCTGCAGAGATCTGAGGAGCAGTTAACCACAATCCTCATAACTCTAGGACTTTAGAATGCTACCTCAAAGAAAGAGCAAGATAATGGACATCCGGTGGAAATCCGGCGGCATCTGAACAATTCCGGAAATGAAGGGTGTTGATGTAGACTAGATCTACCCTTGAGGAGATCCAAAAAGGGGGCGTCCAAGGGGGCCTCCAGATCAGATATAGGCCAAAATACCTCATGTGGTTCTTTCAACAATAAGGAGCAGCAGTTCTACTCCGAGCTCCCTCTTTAACGTCCGAGCTCCTTACCCTGTGGTGGTAAAGGCTGAAAAAATGGTGTTGTGTGCAGAAGAGGGGTTGCTTTACAAAATGAACATAGTGAGAGGGATTATGTTTTCTGTTAAGTACACACAACACACCATCAGGCGTGTGTTCATGAGCCAGCTATAACTGACTTTTGGGCATTGCTGGGTCAAAGGTACTTGCTCTGTGCTTCCTGTTAAATATGAAAAAGAACAACAAACAGAATGAAGGTAATTTTACTTATTAAGCTACCCCTCAATATTCAGTAACTTGTAAAATTGCTCACGTCGCTCTAGTTTAAGTCTCTGACTGACTCTCACTTTCAACTGTCATTTGGCTGGCTCGTTTATTAAGCAAGTGTTAGACCTTAGGAGACATTGACAGAAAGTGTATTTAACTTTTAAGAATAAAGTACACACCCAAAAAGCGGTGCACATGTAGATCCATTTGAAGTCAGAACTGTAACAGTCTTTTAACATCTGTTGAAGTTCGCCCGCATTCGGCTGGTGGCGGGTGCTAATTTCCAAATCTGTGACAAACACACTTTCGTTTGAATTTCTCAATTCATGGCTTATTAATGTGTCATTCCCCCATTGCCTCCACACTTGAGCGTGTGTAATGGTCACATGCTTGGTATAAGCCCATCAAAGCAGAATTGATTAAAGGCACAATAGTTTTGGTGGAAAACAAACCCCCAAGGCAGCGGCTAATGACACAAAGGCCGCCCGCCTTTGGGTTGTATAGGCAGGGGAAACCCTGTTCTCACTTGAGAGTGCTGGTGTGTAGGCCCAACCAGCTTTCTCATGCTTTAAAGGCAGACATTTGATCAAGTGCAGTGACTGTTTGTGACACTGTGTATAAGATAAGTGGACGTTCTGGTTTCATGTCAGCAAATGTGTCTCTTTTTATTCTTTGAAACGCCTTGGCAAGCATCTTCATGCTTAAAAGTTAATCCAGCAGTCTTCCAGTCTTCCGCAATGGATAGGTGCTTTAGGCCCCCCAAATGTTTAAGCTAGTTTCATATGAGTGTACCACTGCAAAATGTCAGCTTTCATTAGAATGCATTTAGAAGGATTTGTTCTGGGAGACATTTTTCAGTCTTTGCAATCTCATAAAAAAAACAACCATTTCATTACTGTTTGGAGGCAAGCAAAAAGGAAAGAAGCTCAGACCTTGAAAGCATTTTGTTACTGATGTGAATCTGAAGTGAAGACTCGCAGGGGGAAACTCATCTTTAGGGGAGGTGAATTGTGTGAACAGCATCCGGTCAAGATGTCCGCGTCCATACAACCTGTCCACCACGCAGACACTGGGACACAAATGCCGACCTCCCACTTAATATGGTTTTAATGTGTTGGTCGTTGGCAACATGCCTGTCCTGGGATAGATAGGGATACATTTCCTAACTGTGAATGAAACAGGTCACTGTGGAGACGACTGTAAGTGCTATGCATTCCTTTTTGTTTTAAATTTTTTTAATAACAAAGGATTTTTGCTATAGTAACATTGTGACAGAGAGGAAAGGGAAAGAGAGCAGCAGCAGAGGGCCTGGGCGGGACTCAAACCCCAGGCTCTGTTATGGCGTGTACCATTTCTCAGAACACAACCGTAGATTAAGAATCAGTCTGCTGATTAAAAACATTTTCTGGGTTCGTTCTGCCTTCTATTAGACCGGGTAAACCCCAGCCCACTCGCTCAGGCTGGAAACCTGTACAGGTACTGTATTTATCCTGCTTCCGTTACAAATTTGCTGAAAACAATCACAGACTGGCTTATTCACTGGCACGCTATTGACAGTAGCGGGGATCTTGTTTATCAGGGCACAAAAGAGAGCGAGTCAACCGGTTTAAGGGGAACAACCTACTGCCCGACCAACTCTTTAATCAGAGTACTTTCGGGAAATAGTAACGTATTAGATTACTCGTTACTGAAAAACTTGGTCAGATTAGAGTAATGCGTTACCGGCGTCTCTGGTGATAGCCACACTAGCATGCTATAGTTTTCACACTAGCCTCCTATAGTTTCATTCCTTAAGCAGTAATATCACAGGTTCCACTGAGGATGGTACACACAATCACAGTACTACTAGTACACACCCAACCCGGGGAGCTGCTGGTGTGCACTCCATGCATGTTTTCACAAGAAGAAATACTGGAATGCTTGCTTCATGCATTTAAAGCATGCATAATTTATTTTATTATATATATATATATATATATATATATATATATATATAAAAAAATAATTAAGGGCTGTGCAAATGTTTTATGAGGAAGGAAATGCATTCAGACAGACGTTCTTTTCCAGAACAAAGTTTAATCTTGATGTAGTGGACATGGTACCTCCAGAGCTGCTGTAGTGACCACAGCGGAGAGATGGCAGTTTGATACATGAAAACAAACCCAGACGTGCCAACCAGAACAACAGATTCAAATATGGGCTACGGCGTGAAGGCTGCTTGACTTCCTCACAATCAAAATGAATCATTAGTAGCTTACACGATTAAAGAGAAACTCCACTCAGTATTAACTGGTCTAAGACAGCCCAAATTCATATTGGTAACAAATACCTATCGCCAGTTACTTGTTGAAAAATTTGCTAAAGATGTTCAAAAAAAAAAAAAAGAGGACTTTTGGGGGCAGCTAACAATACACTTTGGTCTCAGAACCAAAACCATAGATTAAGAAACAGTCGGCTAATTCTAAACATTTCCTGGGTTGGTCCTCATACAGTTTTTATTCCTTTACCAGTAATATCACACATTCAATGAAAACCACAAATCCCCAAATTGGTTTGGGTTTTTTTCATATAGTGAAGGATTGCCTACCTGTGCTACTTTTAAAATTTAATAACCCATTTAAAACTTCCCTCGGTTACCTGAAAATGCATTTTCACAAAAACGTGAGTGTTTTTCTTGATACCAAAAGCAAAACCGTGATGGAGTCTTTAGCTGAGTGGGATTTCATGGTAATTCTGTGGCAGTAAAATAATAGCAACATATTCTTGAAGAATTTTTAAGAAGCAGGCAAACAGTTAGCCACACTGGACTATTTCTTTGTTCAATGTTTGAGAGGCAGGATCAGTGGGGGACTGCAAACATCCAAAACCTAACACATTCATTTTCAACACAAATTGTGTGCATTTCCACATGGTGAGACAAACTGGGATCCGCGACTTCAAAACTCCACTAACATAGACAACTCAACCCCAGCAAACTCCAGAGTTACCGTATTATTAAACATGAATGCCTATATTCAGGTAAGGACCTGCTTGCTCATGAACACGGTGGTTATAATAATGCATAACGGCAGCCTTGTATCATTGTCCTCATTTTCCTGTTATTACAGCGATGCATTGTTCCACACCCACTTTAAAGTGTAGAACTGTGAGGGACAGTGAGTGTCCACAAAGCAAATAAAAACATGTTGAATCCATGAAACAAATCCACTTCTGCAAAGACTCGAGGGTGGCATTCTCAGTGCGAGGCCTGAAAACACTGACTCCTATAAGGATTCTTAAAATAGATTCAGAAGAAAAGGGGGGAGGGGCAGTGCAATCAATTGTGAGAAGCTATAGTTCCACCATCTACTCCAACTGTGTCGGTATCCACTTGTGTTTGACGTTGAGCTGAAATCAGTTATCCAACCAAGGACCAGTAAGTGGACTGCAGTGGGGAGCTTTTAATTCTTCTTCAAAGTGCTGCACCTTAAGTGTCCTCCAGCAGGTGGTGCCTTTACACTGTCGTATGATGACATGCAAACAAACTGTGGGAAGTGAGAATACAGACCAAAAAAATACCCAGTGTATCTAAACTTCATAATTGTGTAAACAAAAGCTAAAACTAAAAATCACCGACTGCTACATAAGTTACTTTATTGATGCATACAACAGTTAAGAATGAAATCAATGTGGCGCGTTCTTTTATAAACACACTGGGATAGATACACTGCTGCATGGGTTGGAGCCCACTGGCTCACTTCTTCTGCTCAGTCTGTTGCAGGACTGACTTTGATGCTATACGTGTTAATAAACATGTCGCAGAAATTCAATTACAGAAGCTGGGTTTTATTTGCCTCCATTTAAATGAGAAAACGGCTCACTGATTTGTGTTATTAGATGTTATGGAAGTAGTTAGTAAACAGAGAACTCTTCAGGTTTTGTATATTCCAAAAGAGCTAAATTGTGGAAACATCCTTGGCTAGAAAATGCTGTCTTTTACTGTAATAATCATAAGAAGAGTCCAACCAAAAAAAAAAAAAAAAAATGTACCAACAAGTATTTTTTGTAATGTTTGAGTTGAAGGTGAAGGATTTTGTTCGCCTTTTTTGCACGGCTGAGCACCTCGCGTTTTGTTGCTCTATTCGCCTCGCGTTTTTGCAGGTGGAACCTGAATGCCTCGAGGTAAAAAGAAAAAAAAAAAAAGCTTTTCAATGCAAAATGCAATTCAACCCCGAGTGAAAAAGCACTTTCAGGACGGGTGATTTCAATGGTTGCATAGCAAGAATAACCAAAATATGCAACTGGCATGGCTCTGGTCTGATTGGGCTGCTGTAACGAAAAAGGCAGTGTGGTGCGCCGCACGTTTTCAACTTGCAATGCGCTCTGTCTGATCATGGCCTCAAGGTTTCAGTGTGCTTCAAACTAAGAGCTCGTCAGATCCTCTCAAAGGGTTTAAAACCCCTTTTTGAAGCAGAACCCAGGGGACAATTTCTTTAATTTTATGAAAACGAGAATACAACAATCACAGTTGTCGCAATCACAAGCATGGCTGGCCAGGAGTGTGGACGTGTGAAACTAGGCAGGTTTCACCTTTAAACCTCTTTTTTTTCTTTTCTTTTTTTTTTTTACAAAGTACTGTTAGAGTGTACAAGTGAATGCAACACCATGAATGCCTTTCTGAAAATGCACACCGTTATACCTATTTGACAACATCATTGAATGACTCTGGTGTCTGTATCTTCTGACTGAATGGTTAAGATGATCCTAAACACACCGTCAGCATCTGAACTGAAATCTTGACACACCCAACATCCCAAACAGCCACAGTAACCTCCTGTAAACTGCAGCAGCAGAGTCTGATCCAACGTCAGTAAGTTTGGGAGAGAATGCTGTGAATTCCTCACACACATATCCTTCATGCTACCCACCTTACCCAGTAAAATAAATTCAGCTTTCCTATCTGGGTATCTACTTGAGAAGATAACCGCCTGACAGCTTTCCGCTGCTTAATGCTACAATGAGCCCCAGAGACATGACAGCCATAGCTGAGATGTATGCTCCAAGACTCATTGATGGTCATTGGTGGTCAGTAACCAGAATTTGGGGGTCTGGCATTTTAACCAAGGGAAGGTGATAGAAGCTTTCACAGTTGCACAGACTGAAAAAAGCATCTTCCAATTAATGTAAGATGATCTCCCTTAGCAGCAGTATGGTCAAGTTGAGTTCCATTACACACGCGAATCAAATGTCCCAGACACGAGAGGCTTGGATGGTGAAACTTGGTGAGGTCATTAGTAGACCTCTGCTCTCAGTGCACTTCGTGGAGACCGTGGTCAATCAGTGAGGACAACCAGGGTATTCCAAACGGTAATGTCCTCACAGGGGGGGTGGGGATGAGCTAGTGTTCAACGTTTCCTCCTTCCGCCTTGTGTCCCCGCGTGTTTTCTCATGCTCGCATGAATTACAGCGTCTCTTTTGGAGGCACAAGAGTTGGTGAAGAGGCATCCATTGCAACGTGATGAGAAGTGTGTGAGGGGTTGGGGTGGGGGGGAATGGTGTTACCATATGTGGGATTCACAGTGAGTCATTTTAATGACGCCCACCCCCCACCTAGCCGGCGGTAGTTCATTCCTCCGTATAACCTGGAAAGGGAGTCAAATGGTGAGAAAGGAGAAGTTCAAATGTTCTTTTGTGCAGTAGAAAACTATACGTCAAAATAAAGTGTTGGTACTCATGCATGGGAACATGGCAAAATAGACAAGACCGATTAAAGAAAGTGAATATTAATTGCTGAAAGCCTTCTTGGGGTTTTAATAGGCCTGTACTGTAAGTGTTCATGCACTGGTCTGGCTACTCCACATAGCAGTCGGGGATGGGAGGACAACCTGCTCCGGTTCATCGGCCTTTATTTAAACCAATCCCAATCATCTTGGGCGGCGCTAATCACAATCAAAGCTGCGGTGCCGCTGCAAACGTGTTCGTTTAAAAGTTGTTTTAGTTGTGCAACAAAAACTCAGATTGGACAGATAGTCTAGCTAGCTGTCTGGATTTACCCTGCAGAGATCTGAGGAGCAGGAATCACTCACAACCTTAGAGGCCGCCGATACAGTGATATGTCCAGGTCTTAAACCAGACTGAAAAACACTTCCCATAAAAACAAAGAATCAGCGATGGCGCTCATATCTGTATATGTTTTTGCTTATTCTTTTCACAATTGTGTACTGTACTTAGTAACTGTGTTTGGTAACGTCATTATTTCACATGGTACCACTTACCTCCATGTGTTGGCATCAGGGTCGTAGACTTCTATAGTTTTAAGATACGTCGTCCCATCGAAGCCTCCCACTGCCATCAGCTGACCATTTACTACAGCCAAGCCCACCTACACACACACACACACACACACACACAAAAAAGCCTTTTTTTAAGATTTTTTAGGGCTTTTTCCTTTTATTAGACAGGAAGGACAGGACATGGGGGGAGAGAGGGGACGACACACAGCAAAGGGCCTAGAGTCGGATTCGAACCAGACCGCTGCGAAGAATTATGCTAACATCGGGCTCACGCTCTACCGTGTGAGCTACAGGTCGCCCAAGAACACAGCATTTTTGTAATGTCATGATTTTTTAATAAATCATTTTACAAATTAAACGCAGTCTATCTCATTATAACATATGAATGCAATGAAATGCAATAACTAAAACTACACAGGAACAAACCTCATGTACTAACCACACAAAATCCCAACGCACACACTCACCCCGCTCCGTCTGGACGTCATGGCAACTACAGGAGACCACTGGTTTGTCCTGGGTTGTATCGCTCAGCGCTGCTCAGCTCTGTGGTGTCGTCTCTCCCCCCGACAGAGTAAATCATGTCCTGGTAGACGGCACAGCCGAGGTGCTTTCTCCTGGTTCCCTCGGAGACACTGTGTGCCAGCGGTTCTCTTGAGGTTTGTAGCGTTCCACTGAGAAGAAGAAAAAGAAAGGAGAAAGGAGGGAGAAAAAATGTCACATTAAACCAAAAAAAAGAAAAAAAGGATTGCAAAACCCAAACTGGCAAACCAAAGCAAAAAGCCGTTTCCACTCCCACAGATGACTGTAGTAGGCTTTTTTGTGAGGGTTCACTCTATTGTGCATTTAAACAATACAAATACACACATGTACCATTGCAACAAGTTTCTACCTGATGCCACCTCTCCTCTCATTCCTTACCCACTCTGTCAAGGCTCTGGGTTCATTTAATATTGCACTTATCACACGACTCAGTACTCTACCTGTATTTAATGGTGACGTCCATCAGACCCTCCTACAGCGTACAGGAAGCCCCCCAGCACAGCCACAGCTACACCCAGTCGCCTGGTGCTCATGGAGGCCACACGAGTCATTTTGTTCTCCTTGGGATCATACCTAAAGCATAAGGAGGACGCCATTCTATTACTAGGGTACGGACTAGACATTAGATATTTTTCCAATATGATGCTGATCTGAGCTGTAAGCAGCATATTATCTGCAGGGTAAAAACCTAAAAAAAAAAAAAAAAACTTAAAAAATGATTTGTAAGTGTTTCTCAAAGAAACCTTGAACATTTTGGGTTGACTGAACTAAACTGCAACACAGCATTGGTGGCAGCCTATATTATATGTCCCAATAAAAAAAAATTAAATGACCACATTTTCTTTAGTTTTGTGTGGGTAGAAAATGTGTCTGGCTGTGTATGGTGTGTGGGAGCTGCGTGTGTCCTTGCTGCAATAGCAATTAAACCAACGCTATATAGTCTGAGAGGGATGGCGTGTTAATGGCCCGTCTGCAATAACAAAGGATACAGAAGCTCTGGGGGTTGGACTTAGCGGTTATAGTACCCCTAAAATGCCTGGCAGAGTGGCGGTGCAAGTGTTAACATCCCTAGTGTCTGGGTATGAACTTCGGGGATACAAAGACTTACATCAACAGTTTAACACAGACACAAGAGTTTGGACAGACACCTTTCAACAATGTTGAGACAGGAAACCCCATCCTGTCCCCCGACAGCATACAGATAACCACCGAGGACAGCCACTCCTACACTGGTGCGACAAGTGCTAGTGGGGGCACATCACTGCTCCACTGATGGTCTTAGGGTCATATCTGGACAGGAGAGATGGGAAAAATTAAATAAATAAGACTTTGTAAGTTTACTTCTAGATCTGAATATCCAGATGAAGCATCGTGTGAGCGAGACACACCTCTCCACAGAGTTGAGGTACGACGAGCCGTCGTGACCTCCCACCGCATACAGCAAGTCATCCAGAACACTGACGCCGACGCCACATCGCCGTTTACTCATCGACGCCACCATCCGCCACTCGTTGGTCTGGGGATCGTAACGCTCCACGCTGGAAATGGCGTCACCGCTGCACCACCCCCAACTGAAGGACAAGGAGACGAGAGTCCACTGAATTCAATTAACACAATGGAGGAGAGTCATTTCATTCTGCAAGATGCACTTTTTACATCCTCCACACTGGCGGTACTGTCTGCAGAAGTCTCTATACGCCTCTATATTTGATGCAAGGGAAACCCTGGTTGCAATTATAAGGGGTGGGGGGAAATCAAAAATCTTATGTCGTGGTTTTAAAAAATTCTTTTAAAAATTCACTTCTTTATATATAATATTTATATATATATATATAATATATATATATATATATATATATATATATATATATATATATATATAGATATTCACCTAGCTTATGCTTATGCAGTATCGGACATCTTATCAGTTTCCAGCAAAATAGAGCAAAAGCAGAATATACATGTTATGTACTTCTTTACAGATGAAATTAATGACAGTATGGCATGCCATGTGCATTTTTGTAGAAAGCAATTAGTTTTCATTAGTGCATTATTAACTTTGTTTTTATTAAATAAGTAAAATAAAATCGCAATACAAGTTGAATTGGCACCGTGAGACAAACGCATCATGTCCCAGCCCTGTAATGTATTTCCTAAAAGACACTGACCTGCAAAGAGTACCTCTCCACAGCGGATGGGTTCCCTCGGCCGGGTTCTGGGGCCCTGCATCAGTGGCCTCTCCTGCGGCAGCAGCAGGTAATTCTTCGCCTCATCAACCAGGTCTCTGGAAACACAATAATCCCAAACCAAGGTTACATATTGTCACCGTACCATCCTCATCATATTAAACGGAGGTAGAAGAAGTTTCTCCCTTTTCAACCTCAGTTTGTTTGTGAAGTTCACAATTTAGAAGAAAAAACGATCACCAATGTTTCGTCTGGCAATTTAAAGAATTCCACCAAATTACTGGATCCAGATCGGCACCAGCAGCATTTTCCCACAAAAACATTGAAATGGTAGACGAACAAACAAACAGCACTAACCTGCACTCCTCGTCACTCTTAATAAGAGGGTCGGACCCAACGGTGCCCACCAGGAACTTGGGGCTGAGCAGCGGCAGACGGACATGCTGCAGGACCTACACAAACAGAACACAGGTCAGTCCGTTCTAAGTGTTGCAACACTGAGGGAAGGGGACTGGCATGTACACATATAACTAGGGCTGCACATTATAGCAATATATAATTTTATTATCTATATATGAGTTAGCAATTCTTTTCAAAATCACATTATCCAAATAGCTAAAGGGTGGTCCAATATTTCTAATAGGCAAAATATGTATCAAACCATTCTGAATTTGGTATTATGGTGAGGCAGAGACGCCACGGCAACAATCATATCCTACACCGTGCAAAAAAAATATTTTTCTGGTACAGATCTTCACAAAAATCCCACTACAATCATTGAAAACAATTGGATTGAAATGTTTTTCAATGAAAACAATAATTTTACAAAAGTGAGCATTCCCACCGATATCGTTCATCATATCGCAATTGCAAAATCAGTCAAAAATAAAGACATCTTCCCCATAACGTGCAGCCCTATAACCACACAGCCACCAACAGAGCCAGTTAAATGTTGTGGTAGGACATTTCTTCAGCCACTGACCTGGGGTAGCTGGGTCTGCGTTCCTGGATGCTGTATTTCACCCAGGCCACCATCACAGCGTTAAACACCTGTCCTCGCTCCGCACATTGAGCTCATCGCTGGAAATGATGTCGATCAACTGGTTGGCAGGCAGCAGCATGAACTCCTCACTTTCCATTACCTACGACAACAGAGTAGAGCAGCAAGTCAAGCAGCTGTGCCATCTATTATCACACACCACCATCACTTCAGTGCTTTCAATGAGCAATTTAATTTAATCACGATAGATGGCACATGGAAATTATTCTTATTTTTGAGGAACATGTGTACTTTCAAAATTTGTTTTAGTCGTGCAACAGAAACTCTGATTGGACAGATAGTCCAGCTAGCTGTCTGGATTTACCCTGCAGAGATTCTGCTGCCAACATAGTCCGGTCACTTGGGCTCTACATTATTCAGTTCGCTTTAGTCAACACAAGAAAATATATAGTCATTCGATATGTCCGTTTCTCTGTCTATCAGCCAGTCAACGTATTTATCACATAATCTATGGTTTGTCAGAAATGTCTGCAGACTTCTCTTTTATCACCTGAAGTAGCAAATACAAGAGTCCGATGCAAGACAAGAAAAGCATGTGTCAGTTGTTATGCAGTCACTTTTTCCAATGACTTAGGCTGCAAACCAAAAATTGTCATTCTGGCTGTCTTCATTAAAGTCTCTGGCTGAAGGATAAATTCTTCAAATATCTTAATGCTCATTATTATTATTACTACTAGCATATAACTAGCTGCACAAGGCCAGATATTTGTATGCATTTACAAAGTGGGACTGCAACTGAGAAGAGTCCAATCACTTTTTAGGTTTGGAAAACTGCCTTACACTTTGAGTGCATACATGTATCTTGAAAAGCAATGTGCATAGTATGTGTGTGTGTGTGTGTATGTATATGGGTATGCAGCTATGCATGTATATGGGTACATTTATAGGGGAGGGGGCCTTCCTGTTACAATTTTTTTAAGATTTCACTAATCCTTTATGTTTTCGGTTTTATTACTGGTTCTGTAATGGTTTTAGAGCTGGGCGATATGGAGAAAATCAAATATCACAATATTTTTGACCAAACACATAGATGTCAACATTGCGGCGATATTGTCAACACAGTGAGATTTTTGATAAATAATCACCAATAATGTGGATATAATGACTAAGTGGGTTAAGGCAAATAATAATAAAACAGCTAGTAAGTCTGGTAAGTTCAGAAGATAACATCACCTTAATGAAATGTAGCCTGTAAAACCAGGAACAGACAACTCTTTTTCATATTATGATATTACAACATCCAAAATTTAAGACGATTTCTAGCCTCATATATCAGTGTCAATATAATTTAAAATATTGCCCGGCCTAAATGGTTTGCTTGCTTATCTGGACAGTTCTTGCCACCTTGTAGTCCACGGGGTGCTGCTGGTGTAATGTGTATTGTGCTTGTCCTGGGAAAACTCAATAAAAGAGATTTGAAGAAAAAAGAAAAGACAAGTACAGTGAAGATAAGTCTTCTAAATGTGATGCTGTGACAGCTTTCCTCTTCCTCTGTGTGTTGTGTTAACACAACACTCTCACATCACACGAGTCTCAAACTGAGGTTTGTAATCAGGAGTCAATAGACTGGCTGGACTGTTTCCATGTTTACAGTCCCCTGTCGAACTAATCTATACTGTCAAACAGAGACGCACACCGACAACTGTATAAGTTACAGTGTGCACACATCCTGAGGCTTGGAAAAAAGCTCGGTAAACACGATGGAGAAACAAACCAACTGAGCTATGAGCGCGTGACATTACTTAAAATGTAAACACAGACAAATGCTTGATTTCATGCTTTCCTTAGAAATTAGTTAGGTAAAGTAGCCATTGTAATTGCTCATTTTCCTGCTTTAACCAGACGTAAGAGGGTTTTTTTGTGTATTTATTGTTATTGTTTTAACCAGATGTAAGTGTTTCTGACTGTTTTTAAACAAGCGTGTGTGCATAACAAAGACTAAAAGACGAGAATAAAGCTCTGACAGTGGCAGGATAAAAGGGAACTATGGCTCATTGCTGTGCGTTTTTATGTAAATCTGAATAGGTTTGCTTGCGCAGCTTAAAAATGATTACTTGTAAAATGAGGACATGTGAATGGTTAGACAGAGCATTTTCTTTTCTGCACCTCCAGTCTAAATTTACCAGGGGAACCAACAATTCCGCGTTATATCTATGAGCGGCGCAACATAAACTCAATCTTCATTATATATATAATATATATAATATATATATATATATATATATATATATATATATATCATGCATAGCAATAAAATAAGGGGCCTTATGTCATTTGTTGTACTATATAGTACAACATATGACTTTTAAGAACTCTAAAAGGGACTATGGACAGTTATTTCTATGTATCCATGTTCTTACCTCCTGGAAGTTGTGTTGGGTGAACTTGTCTGCAATGCGGAGCAGCTCGCGGCAGGAGTGCGTGTCTGCAAAGGCCCTGATGCCCAGACAGTTGGAGGGATCCAGCTGCCTCTTGAGGAACTCGCAGCAGGCCTCCTGGATCTCAGCCAGCTGGAGAAGGCAGGCCGCAGGGAGCAGCGTCTGGACATTTCCTCCTCTACTGTCACCTAGGAGCAGGGAGGTCGGGACATCAGAAACTCCTCACCTTGAGTTTGTCCATGAAGCTCCAATTCATGCATTTTTTAGCAAGATTTGTCGAGCAGTGCATCTCCCATCTGAGACGTGGAGCCTGTAGCTCTCTCTACAGGCCTCTGCTCACACAGACAGAGACTCTGAGGATGACCTGTTCCAGTCAATTCCAACACGCTCTTTGCATTTTTGATTACATACCTTACTATACTGTAAGGGAGATATGGTGTCTTGGAAATGTGGTTCTTTTTAATAAATCAAGTCGTGGATTTGTTTGTGCATATGACTGTTAAAATCTCTTAATTACATCCACTGTTGCAAGTCTTGTTCAGCGACCGTCATTTCCACAAATTTGACTGCCAGCTGATTTTTAGATAAGGTGACCTAGTGATGGCCAAATGAAGCTTCAGGAATCAGTGTCTTTGTTTTCTGAGTCCACTAGATGGCGCTCTTGTTTTAAGAGAAAGGCCTAAGGCATTACAATTCAGTATGTTCTCAACCCTTTGGTGAATAGAGACACTGGTTCACAAAGCTTCATTTGGCCATCACTAAGGTGACCATCTGCACGCTTTTGGTCAATGCACATTGCAATTTGTGTTAGTACAAACAACGCACCATCAATCCTTAATGCCACATAGAAACACTGTCCATTGCCACTGTTGTTACCTGGGATGTGTAGGCAAAATCAATGAGCAGCTCCATGGCTCTCTCATCGATGTCGCGGATAACCACTTCTGTCTGCCTACTCTCAGCCAGCTCTCCAGTGAACATCGCCCTGAAAACAGCATGGAAATCAAGAGATCTTACTGTTACAGCCAGCAATCAAAGTACTCCCCCTGCACGTTGATGTTAATTCATTGGCCAGTGGATTCATGTCCAGATAGGTTTCCCTTTACTAGATGCGAGTTGAATTTAATGTGTGTCTCCTTGTACCTGAAGTAGGGGCTGCAGGCCGACAGAATCACACGGTGAGCGTAGATCTTCTTGGCACCCACCACTAGCACCACGTCACAGAGCTCACGGTGTTTTCTCAGCAGGTTGATCACCTCCAGGGTCTGTCGGGGGTGTTTGTCCGAGACATAGGGCATGCGTGCAGGCTGGGGGACCCCTTCAGGGAGCTTGTTGGGGTCCCCCAGAGTACAGCGGCTGGTGATGTCCATTCCAGTGGCGTCTTGGCGTGCGCTGGTAACCCTAAACATGAACCAGATGGGCAATAATTAGACATTAAACCTTCGAAAGTTAAACTAAAATCCTGCATTACACACTAGAGCTTGACTGATAGTGGATTTTTACGGCCGATACGATACAAATATTTAATCATTTAAAAATCCGATATATATATTTTTTAATATATCCAGAAACACGTGACAAAAAACATAAACAGATTACCCTAACTTAGTTATTTGTAGTTATTCATGAGTTCTCACTAAATAATAATTTGTTTTATTTTCACAACAGAGGAACATCAAAATATATTAAAGTTCTGATAAATAAAATGCAAAGACCCTATCTATTTGCATGATAGAAATTTTAGGAGCAAGCCTTTTTTGAAGCTTAATTCCTACTGTGTATATAAAAAATAAAAAAAGGCAATCACTGCATCTGCTGCTTCCATTCTGACCATCCATTTTAATCTGTCTCTTGTGAGGCACACGACTTTGTGAGAGTGCAACGCAAATATGTTTAAGGAAAGCATTTTAAAAGCTGTAGTTTGTGGAGTTGCATTACTTTGAAAGGTGTCTTCACATAGGGGACTGGATCCTGTGTTTACACCACATTAGCAGCGTCGCTTAAAAAAAACTTTCAACCCACATGGAAATTAAACACCCATCATGTGATTTTGACTATGCTGTATTTCTGTTTAAATTGTAACTGGTGTGCCGTCTTGGCCAGGTCTCCCTTGGAAAAAAGATTTCAATCTACCTTTATTTAACTTCCTGGTAAATAAAGGTTAAATAGAAAAAAAAAAATCATGGTAGTGACATTTAATCAAAGCAAAATCACATTCACAGTCAACAATCTAGACCAGGGGTCTTCAATGTTTAAGCCAAAACTAAAAGAGACGGAGCAGGGACCACTACTTTCTACACACCTTTTTTTGCATAGAATACTAAGCTATTAAAAAAGCCTAATAAATGTTTTAATGTTAAACAAACATGTGGCACAGTGAATCCTTTGGGATGAACTGTATGGATGGCCTTAGTGACTACCTTACCTATAAGGCCAGTAGGCCTATCATTAGTGGAGAGTTATTTTTGCTAATAATATGTTGGACATAACATGTTACAAATAAGAATAATTTGGACCCTGTTGAAGATCCCTGGTCTAGACAGAGTCTGGAAATAATACCAACATCTCTTTCAATCTGGAAAAGGATCATATAAAATTGCCTTCATACCCCACCTACCTGCGCATTGGCTTTGCGTCCATGCACTGAAGAACAACGTCTGGTCCCACGCCTTGGGTTGATCTACCAGGACGACAAAACAAATTAGATTTTCTCTTTAGTCAGTCTGTCTTCACCACAAATGTAACAGATTTTAAAGTCAATGCAGCAGTGTTTGCCAAAGGGTCCTTTCACAAAGTTAGTTTTTTGTATCTAGTTTTATGTTTCCATTTGTTTATCATTGTAGTTTGTGCAATACGACCGGTCTTGCTTCCCAATTTGACCTGTAGCCATGTCTCCAAAAAAAATACTGAGATCAGATTGATCCTTAGCTTACAATGAGTCAGTTATCCAACACACCTGTACAATCTATTACAATCAAATAACGCCGCCCTGCATAAACCGTGCCTTTGTAAAGTTGAGGATGGAACGATTTTGTTGACACTGTGTCAAACAGGTGTTTAAAGGTGCTCCAAGCAATGTCCCGCGTGTTTTAGGCTACAACATTTTTTTGTCACATACAGCAAACATCTCCTCACTATCCATGAGCTGCCTGTCCCCAGAACACACTATTAAAAAACGCGTTCTCTTTGGCTGGATATATGTACGACACAATTCAACTACAAACACCCAAATTAATTTATGGTGCACCTGTCAAATTGCTAGTGAGTGTTCAAATAATTTAGCCACTCAATAGATTATCATTGTTTTTGGGCTGGTGAGTGAAGCAAAGCTACCAGCCACTTGCATATTTTATCAGCCTTTGGCTGGTAGATATTCTGGACCCTGTTGATGTACAAATGAAGCTTCATGAACATTTGTTGTATTTGTTGACCACACAAGATGGAAAAAAGCTTAGTGGAGTGGCAATTCAGTGTGTTTTAACCCTAAATTGAACAGAAAAAAATGGTTCATGAAGCTTTATTTATATAACATTTGATTGATTCATTTGGTCATCACTATAAATGATGGAACCTACATTTCTGATAGAGTATGTCCAAAAGCACTACACAACAGGCTTCACATTGGCATTGTATTGAGCTCCAATACATTTCACAGATGGAACTATTGAACAGGTAACTTAGTGTATTTGCTAGTTACACAGGTGTCAATTTTTAGTGCTACGATACCTCTTGTTGTAGAATATAACACTTTGGAGTACAGTATTCCCATACAATGTATTCTGTGGTTGTTGTATCAGTGAGTTTAAGACAATAACGAAATGCATGAGAGTTAACATTTTTCTATCACTATAATAAATTTGGCATCTGTCCTTGTTTAAATAATTGTAAATCTGATATTGCCAGCAGTACGTTTGGGACTCAGTTGTCACAGCATGCAGCAGCTAGGTGGAGCACAGTTTCAGATCCCATGAGCAGGGTCCAAAATTAGCACCAGCTACTCGCCAAATGCTGGTAATATATGCAAGTGGCTGGTAGCTTAGCTTCACTCACCAGCCAAAACACAATGGTAATTATAAGAGACTGGTAAAATGTGAACATTAACTAGCTAGCCATTTGGCTGGTAGACAAATAAGTTCATTTTGGACCCTGCCCATAAGGCCTACACTAACGTCATTAACTGTATCACACATAGGATTAATAGTGTGAAACCAGGAAGGCAAACCGATAGCTAGTGTTGCTCGGATCAGATGTCTAATTAGCTAGATACTTTTAACATCAGCTTTGTGTCAGAATATCCCCATGTCCGTCATTTCACCTCATGTAACGTTACCTAATACACGTTTCATGTGAGTGGTTTGTTTCTAGCTACATTTTTGCAAGCTTAGTAAGTAGTTAAGATAGCTAACTGTTTGTTGTTAGCCATCTCAGTCAATCAGTTTCAGCCGGACAGATCCGGATGCTAAGACAGTTTGCTAACACTAGCTAGCTAACGTTATCACAATTTCCTATGGTATGGTCAGTTTGGGCTCCTGTGAGGTTAATTAATGGTTGTTGAAAAACGTGCTTCCAAAACTGCGCAAAACTATACAAATCAATGTTAGTAAACTTAGCTACCTAGCTAGCTCATCCACGGAGGACGTCGGTTAACGCTATGTCCTGTCGCTAACTTTAACTCTCAGGTAGCTAGCTAACGTTAGGAATCCACAGGCAATTCCTAACACAGCAAAAGTAGACCATTAAAGATAATCGATACAACCAAAGAAAAAAAAATGTAACTAATCTAAAGACATCCCCTTGTAAGCCAACATGTTAAGCTAGCTAGGGTGTCTGTGGCCGTTTGAGTCTGTCTCAGCATCAGGTCAAAAACCCCAGATAACGTTAAATAAGTTAGCGTTAACTCCTCCCAGACTGCATGTGTACACTGTATAAGTATAACTATCTGACAAAAGGTTGACACGTTCAAGACGGAATTTACCTTATATTTCCATTCCAAAGACAGAAGTAGTTGCCCAGGTTGCTAATGTTTACAATTTAATGCCGTCGGCTAAACGCTGGTCTTCCCCTGTATTATGCGCATGCCAAATGCCAAGCGCTACTTTCGGTCACAGTTCTTTTTTCAAAATAAAAGTACGAGATTACGTCATCGCATTATTTGTAAAGCCTACAAATTAGACACTATTTTCAATTACACACATGTACAATTATGAAATAATTAGATTATATCAAGGAATGTACATAGTTTAAACTTTAACCAAGACAATACCTACAGTTTAAAGTGAGTCAAGCCTTCAGTTTTGAAGCAATGCAAAGGTGGAAAATGTGTTACCGTCTTCCCTTTGCTTGAGGGGAAGAAGAAAAACAAGTGCTTACTTATATTTGAGTAAATGTTTATAAGCCTAAATACAACAAAATACCTATTATACAATCCTACACAAAGTAGAGTTTAAAAATTTACGACAGAGAATCAAAAACCCTGTTTATTGTAAGGCAAGGCAAGGCAAGGCAAGGCAAGGCAAGGCAGCTTTATTTGTATAGCACATTTCAGCAACAAGGCAATTCAAAGTGCTTTACACAAAATCAGTTAAACAGATAAAACACAAGTAAAAACAGTTAAAAATCACAAGCATTAAAAACCGGTAAACACATGAATAGACAGTTAAAACAAAGAGAAACATAAACACAAGAATAAATTACAGTGCAGCATAAAAATTTAAAGAAATGATTAGTTCATTTAAAGAAAGCGCATCAAATAGAAAGGTCTTCAGCCTTGATAAAAGAACTGAGAGTAGCAGCGGATCTACAGGTTTCTGGGAGTTTATTCCAGATATGAGGAGCATAGAACACTGAAGCTGCTTCACCCTGTTAGTTCTGACTCTGGGGACAGAAAGAGACCTGTCCAGATGACCTGAGAGGTCTGGGTGGTTCATAGTGTAGTAGCAGATCAGCAATATATTTGGACCTAAACCGTTAAGTGATTTAAAACTAGCAAGAGTACTTTGAAATCAATTCTTGAGACCAGGAAGCCAGTGTAAAGACTTCAGAACTGGAGTGATGTGATCCAGTCTCTTGGTCTTAGTGAGGACTCGAGCAGCAGCGTTCTGAATCAGCTGCAGCTGTCTGATTGATTTTTTAGGGAGACCTGTAAAGACCCCGTTACAGTAGTCAAGTCAACTGAAGATAAAGGCATGGACAAGTTTTTCCAATCCTGTTGACACATAGTCCTTAAACCCTTGATTATCTTTAAGGGATAGTAGGGACTTTGTAATTGTCTTAATGGGCTGTTAAAGTTCAGGTCTGAGTCCATGACTACACCAAGATTTCTGGCTTTGTCTGTTGTTTTTAACATTGTTGTTTGAAGCTGAGCGCAGACTTTTAATCGTTCCCTCTTGCTCCAAAAACCACACCTCATTTTTCCTTCATTTAATTCAGAAAAAGTTCTGGCACATCCAGCCGTTAATTTGTTCGATGCACTTAGTCAGTTTTGTATTGGACTATAGTCCCCTGGCGATAAGGTTATGTAAATTTGTGTGTCGTCCGCATAACTATGGTAACTTATTTTGTTTTCTCCATAATCTGAGCCGTGGAAGCATGTAGATGTTAAACAGAAGAGGCCCCAGAATGGAGCCTTGCGGAACTCCGCACGTCATATTGTACGCTCAGATGCATAATTACCTATAGACACAAAGTAATCCCTATTCTTTAGGTAGGATTCAAACCAGTTTAGTACTGAGCCAGAAAGGCCAACGCAGTTTTCCAATCGGTATAGTAGTATTCATGGTCGACCGTGTCAAATGCAGCACTGAGATCAAGTAATACTAAGATTGAAATTTTGCCATTATCGTGTTAAGGTGGATGTCATTAAAGACTTTGACAAGAGCCGTTTCAGTGCTGTGTGGGTCGGAAACCCGACTGAAAGTATCAAAACTGTTGCTTAGTGACAAGAAATGGTTGAGTTGTTGAAAGACTACTTTTTCAATGATTTTACTTAAAACGGAAAGTTTGATATTGGCCTATAGTTGCTCATTAGTGACTTGTCTAGGTTGTTCTTTTTAAGAGTGGCTTGATTACTGCAGTTTTCAGGGCCTGTGGAAAGATACCTGAAAGAAGAGATGTGTTCACAATCTGTAGAAGATCAGAAGTCAACACATTGGAAACATTTTTGAAAAGTAGGGCTATTGAATAGGTCTTAAGTTGTGTCCACCATGGAACAGTTGCAGCCAACAGAGTATTCATCCAAATTTCCCAATTTTCATCAGACCCATGAAAGTGTCTAAGAGATGTCATTCTGACAACTTCTTTCTGTAGTTTCATTCGAGACGTGCTGTGTATATTATTTAGATGATCATTAGAGGTCTCTCACTAAGGAGGAGATCCACAACTTCAGGATGGCTAGACACTTTTTTTACCCAATGAGGCAAGGATTTAACACAAAAAAATCTTGCCCAAAATAGACAAATTAATAAAGACTAAATATTCTAAGGTATTCATATGTTTATTTCAAAGGAGTCTTATTCTATCAACTGGAGTCTCCAAGCAGGCAGACACAGAGGTTAATTATACTGTTAACCTAAGTTGTCTGTGATTTTGGTTATTTTCAAGACTATAAAATGGAGGTTGGGATAGTCTGACATCATGGGAGCGGTGGGGTATGACACATGTGCAAAATAACTGGAGCCATTTAGCACCTTAGCCTTTAATCAAGTGCAGACCAGCCTTTACTGTGCATGTGTTACACCCTAATATTTACCCTTGTTACTTAGGAGGTCCAGTCTGAGGTGTGCAGCAGGATCAGCACATGGACAGCGTTGTTGAACAAATGCTTGTGTGCTGGCTTTGATTGATGACAGGAGAAGCTTGCAGAATAAATCATCAGCACCAACATCTGATGGTCATCCACTTCCACGTGGAAAGTTTAAGGATTTCTCAACAGCCATAAGTATTAGGGCCAGGTTAAATCAAATTTGTTAAAAATAAGTTCTCAATTGTCATTATCCACCATCATTACTATGTGTGGTAAAGCCTCATCTGCAGAGGAACTAACTGTAGTGGGTAAAAATAGCAGTCTATTGAAGCAGACACAATACAGTACTAAAACAAGTTCCCTAAACTGTACAGTACACATTTGAGTGGGTATAGCTACATTGTATCAGTAATACCAACTTTGAACAAATTCATTCCAGAGACAAAATTTAATTTAAGAATGAAACTTTTGTTGCAACCATGAACCTTTAATTTCCAGTATTTCAAACATCTAAATGAAATCTATTCCCAGTGTGCAGTTCATACAGTCAGACATTGTATTGCTTGTCTTGAACACATGCTCTAGTGAAAAGAAAAGTGGTTGTTTTAACCAGACATCGGCACTGCAAGTGGAGAATGGTCCGTCTACACAGCAAGGAGCAGGAGAATCTATGATCAGCGCTTCGCATTTGCAATATAAACCAAATTTATATAAAAAATAAATATAAAAAAGTCTTTACAGAAGAGAAACCATCTTTTGAGTGCCCAACTGATCATTTTATCATCCTCAAACCTCCTTAAACAACTGAAAACCAAATCAAAACTCAGTTATCCCTTCCAAAGTGCCTTAGCTCATATTCTCCAAATAAATTAAGTACAAAAATGCATAACATATACATATTAACAAAATGTAATCTCATATACCCATAGGCATAAATTTGTTTTCAATTGTCAAAACCTATTCTCACATGTGAATCTTTGATTAGATGGAAGTTATAAACAAGTTAATTCCAGTTATTTGCTCACACACAGTGACAATAAACTAATAGTTTAATCAAATTTCTGGCATTTTGGACAGTCTATAAAGTCTTCCTCACTACACTTGTATTAAAGAGTAATATATGCTCTTCATCCCATCAGCCAACATCTTCAGTTTGAGAGGCAGCTGTAGCTCAGGCACGGCTCACTGGCAGTTGTGTCAGAGAATGGGATATAAGTGGCTGAAGTAATAGGGGGTCTGGAGTTGGACTAGGGAAGATATAAAAAAAAAAAAAGATATTAATAAAAATGCATTCTTTGTAATAACAGGTTTTCTGGATTTTATGAGGTGATGTTCATTTTCTGCATGGTAAAATCTTGGCTCAGTGTAGTGTTGGCCAACAGCTTTCTCACCATCCATATAAGTCAGTGTATTGTAGAGGGGTGCATCTGGGGACATATAGGTTGTGTATTGGAGATCCTCCATTAATGGTGGTGTCAGCTGACCAGGAGCAAATGATGTCATAAGGTAGAATTTGGGCTGATGTATTTCTTTTGACGAGCTCGACAGTTCTGAAACCATACCTGAAGAGAGGGGATTGATAGCTGCTGAAGTGGACCCTGCTGGTTCCACACTTCCCTTTTATTGTCCAGACAGAAATATGAAACTACTTAGTTGTGCAGGAACCGTTAGTTGATGCTCCTACACTTTTGACTTGAGTACAGTAGAAGCAGCTTCAGTTTCTATATTGTTGAAATTACCAACAATCTAATGCAAAGGAGGGGCAGATAGCTTACAATTTAGGATTTGAATTTGAGAAATGGGCGTCAGGGCATGTTCATGCAAATAATGGAGCTATTAGTTAAATTTTTAATTGATTAAAAATCAGTACGGGACTGTAAAGAAAATGTCAAAATAAAGTTCATGAACCATAAATTGTATGCGCTGACCCCA